>NC_141996.1:9892816-10192816 GCF_049901715.1 Pseudonaja textilis
AATGCAATCCTAAATTGCATTAACAGAGGGATCCAATCAAGATCAAGGGAGGTACTAATACCACCCTATAAAGCCTTTGTAAGACCACACCTAGAGTACTGCATCCAGTTTTGCCACCACATTATAAAAAAGATGTTGAGACTCCAGAAAAAGTACAGAGAAGAGCAACCAGGATGATTAGGGGACTTGAGGCTGAAATATAGGATGAACAACAGGAATAGCAGGAACTGGGCTTGGCTAGTCTGATAAAGAGAAGGACCAGGGAAGACATGATAGAGGTCTTCCAATATTTGAGGGGCTGCCACAGGGAGGAAGGGGTCAAGCTATTTTCCAAAGCACCTGTAGGCCAGACAAGGAACAATGGATGGAAACTGAACAAGGGGAGATTTAACCTGGAAATAAGGAGAAACTTTCTAACAGTGAGAACAATCAACCAATGGAACAGCTTGCCCTCGGAAGTTGTGGGAGCTTCATCACTTGAGATTTTCAAAAAGAGATTGGACTGCCATTTGTCAGAAACGGTGTTGGGCGGGGGATTGGACTAGATGACCTACAAGGTCCCTTCCAACTTTGATTATCTATTATCTGAAAAGGACTTCCTGCAAGGAAAAATAATCATAGAGAGGTTACTCAAGATTCAATCTAACCTCTACTTGTCATGGAATTGTTTAACCAATCTATCTGCCTTCACATCCCAGCTAGCTTTGAAAAGTGGCTATCCCTTCCATGGCAGGAGGAAATGCAACTGGCCCCTACATAATTTAGAATCCAAGATTTTCTTTACCTCACAATGCATTTCCCCTTGCACCACTATTGGTTTCAGGGCTGCCCAATCTATCGGCCTGAACTAGGAGCCTACCACCAGTTTTAACAAGCTGCTGTGAAAGCTGAATGAACTTTCCCTAACAAGCAATGGAGTTTAAGTTATACTGTAACGGAGTTGATTACTTTCACTATAGGGAAAGGCCCTGTGAACTTTGGTCCTAGTTTTTTGCAAGTTTCATAAAGCTGCTGGTGCTACATGGCTCAGAACAGGAAGCCAACAAGTTGGAGTTGTTTTGATGCAAGTGCTTTAAAACTCCAGAAACACTCCAGCATCATAGACTCATCAACCTCCAGGCAATAGCGTACATGCAGGTGAAGGTGATTTTAGATTCATCCAAATACACACACCTTTAAATTTCTGCTTAAGTGTCCTGCAAGGTGAAGTGAGGGGAGATGAGTGGCAAATTACCATATTTTATTCTGTTATCCTGTTTCTTCTGAAACAGAATAGAATGACTGATTTTTTTTTTAAAAAAAGGAAATGAATAAATATGGGATGTAGTGAATCAGGCGCCTCAATCCATTCAAGCAGAGAGCTTTTAATGCATAGCTATTAAAGGTCCGTCTTTGAATAATCTAGAACTAAGGAGAAACTTCCTGACAGAACAATTAAACAGTGGAACGGGTTGCCTGCAGAAGTTGTGGGTGCTCCAACATTGGAGGTTTTTAACAAGAGATTGGACAGCCATTTCTCTGGAATGATATAAGGTCTCCTGGGTGTTGGGACTAGAAAGCCTCTAAGGTCCCTTCCAACTCTTTGTTGTTCTGTTCTTCTGAATCCTGGGTGCATTAAACTCAGCTACATTTGTATAGCATGTTGCTACCTCCTTTTCTAACAAATCCTCAGCGCTAGTAGGTACATGTCAGGGAGTACCAGATGAACTTTGCTTCTGGCTGGGAATTCTGAGAATGGTAGTCCCAGTGCCTCCCGATGGCTCAAGGTTGGCAGAAAATAGACATTTGGTATGAATATAACTTCATATGTTCTGAGATCATAAGTTCACATGTTCTAAAACATATGAAGAAGGGTTTCAGGAATTGGGTAGGTCGAGTACAATGAAAGGAATGATTAGGGTGGCCCCTGACAGCAGTGTTCCAATATCTCAGGGGCTGCCACAAAGAACAGGGAATCAAGCTATTCTCCAAAGCACCTGAGGGCAGGATAAGAAGCAATGGATGGAAACTAATCAAGGAGATAACTAACCTGGAACTAATGAGACATTTCCTGACAGTGAGAACAAATAATCAGTAGAACGACTTGCCTCCCGAAATTGCAGAAGCTCCATCACTAGAGGTTTTTAAGAAGAGATTGGACAACCATTTATCTGAAACAGTGTAGGGTTCCTACTTGAGCAGGGGGTTGGACTAGAAGACCTCCAAGGTCCCTTCCAATTCTGTTAGTCTTTTATTCTCTTAAGATTTATGGAAATTTTTTTGGATGAACAAAGACGTTGTGAATGTTTTGATGGCCAACAGCAGGCTAGGAAAGACACTCTTTTTATCTTCCAATAATCTCTGAAAACATTGATGGAAACAAATGGCATATTGAAATTAACCAAATGGAAGAGTGATTTTCAAACATATGTCTGAACCGTCATGCATCTAAAACATTAAAGAGAAATGGTATGGCACAAAGAAGCGGCTAGGTGGATAAGAAAGAAAACAATGTCAGTTTTGTGAAGGGAAACCATTTATCACTATATTTAAGAATTTCCAGTGTCATCTTCAATACACGCAAAGGTCTGCTGGTGAAATGCTGCTTGGCAATACACAGCTTGCATAAGGAATATATAATTAGTTATGCTAGATTAACATTTTAGTGCAACGTGGGTTTTGCTTTGATTTTTTTTTTTTTTGCGTCGAACAGAATGAGCAATTTATTATTAAAAACAAGAGCACCACAAAGGGCTACCCGGAAACTCATTTCAAGTCACAGCTTGGCATTGTTGTGGCAAGCAGGATGTCTGATTTAAGATAATCGCAGATCTAGTTTGACTTCATCTAGATTTACGGGCAAGCATTGAAACACAAAGTTAGGCATCTTTCGGACACAACTGAATAAATGCGCCTGTAAAACCACAGGCTGAGGAACGTGGTTTGTATCAAACTATCGAACCCTAGAGCTTCTGTTGACTAGAAAGATAAATGGCTCAGTTGTTGTTTTTCATACAATAGTGTCCAAATAACAGAATAAAAGAACTCAAGCAGCAGTTCTTATACCATTCCAGACAAGTGGCTCTCCAGACTCTTTTTAAAAACCTCCAGGGTTGCAGCACCCACAACTTCTAGAGGCAAATCATCCCACTCATTCATTGTTCTGACTGTCAAGAAATTCCTCCTTAATTCTGGGTTGCTTCTCTCCTTGATGGATTGTCTGAATACTGTATAACTTTTGAAAAGTTCTTCCTTTGGATCACCAGTACCTCTCTCAGTGGCCACTGATGAAATGATTGATGCTTAGGGAGGTTTTGCCTCAAATCCTGCTAGAAGCCAGGGGGACTGCAGCAGGCCACATATTCGCAGGAATCTTCCTCTTTCCAAAATAAATCATAATTATTAACTCCTTTTTTGTATTGTAAAAGTGTCCCTTGTGCACATTCCAATATATTTTTTTCTCCGAAGACTCTCTGGAATGATGATGTCATCCCTTGCTCATCTCACAGACTAAGTCTAACGCTTCTTTGCCCCAAAATTCTCCAGACCGTTCTCTGGGTGTTTTAAATTGTACGTTTGGAGAATAACAGTGTAAGCTGAAAATTCTGTCTCTGAAGCGAGCGTATAAAGGGCACGGATCTGTTTTATTCAACTGTAACTCACCTTCTTTTAAACTGGAGTTGCTGATTGTTGTTCACCCCTCATCATGCATTTCATGTAAAAATATTGGAACTGCTAGTTATTATACAAGGTTTGTATTCTTTTTTCTGCCTGATGGTGGTAGGAAGTTTGTACAGATAGTCCTTGACTTATGACCACAACCGAACCCAAGATTCCTGTTGCTATGGGGGACATCTGTTAAGTGAGTTGTGCCCATTTTACAAGCTCACTTGCCACAGTTGTTAAGTGAATCCCTGCAGTTGTTAAATTAGTAATGCGGTTGTTAAGTGAATCTGGCTTCCCCATTGACTTTGCCTGTCAGAAGGTCACAAAAATTGATCACATGACCTCAGGACACTGTAACCGTCACAAGTATGAATCAGTTGCCAAGCGTCTGAATTTTGATTATGGGATCATGGAGCTGCTGCAATGGTCATAAGTGTGAAAAATGGTCATAACTCACTTTTCTCTGGGCTGTTGTAACTTTGAACAGTCACTAAACAAACTGTTGTAAGTTGTTGTAAGACTACCAGTAATTAGTAGTGCCAGTTCAGCTCCACAAACAAAAAATAATGGAAGTACCTTAAATTACACGGCCATGATGGTTGTCAGCCTCAAGATCTCTTCGGTACCCCAACTATTATCCTTTATTTCTCCCTTAGTATCTCTACTACTAGGCTTACTTCTTTCGGCTGTCATTAGCAACGGGGGGGGTAATTGTGGGGGGAAGAGAGCTGGAGGTGTTTGCATTCTTTTACTGTGGGCAGAAGAAGGGGGATTTCTTCTTTCCAATTTTCCATTTCTTTCCTAGCCTCTATCCTTTTTGCGCAGCTGCGAGGTCTTATCAAAATATGTCAAGGTCAACGGACAGAGGCCTCATCACTACCTGAAGATGCTCACATGATCATATTCGGAACTTTTAATTGGCAGAGACTTCTGGACTTTGGGGGTGGGAACAATTCCATTTCTTTGTATGTGTGATCTGCGCGCCAAATTCTCACTTTCGAATTCCATTTGTAGCTTCCTTTTCATCTTCCAGTAAAAGAAGAACTTTGCTCTGAACCATGGAGTCTGAGTATTTCTTTCTTGGATTTTGAAAGGAGCACATACCGACATTATTCGAAAGTCCCCATCAGCCCACCCGGAGAAAACACCAATTTTTCTTCCGAGGGGTTTCACATCATGTCATCTCCAGCCAGCGAGGAGGATGAGCAGGGAGCTGTGGGGGGCAGCAAATGCTGTTACCAGAGATGCCAGCCACCGATTTGTTAGCTGACCTTACACTGGAAGAAACTCCAACCGAGATGCCCAGATGGTCGTTAGGAGTTGGATGGAAAAATCGGAAGACCCCCTCCTGGAATCACTGTAAGTCGAAGAGGTGCGAGGAACGGCTGTGGCAGGGGAGGAGATGGAATGCAGGCTGGATCAAGCCGGGAAAAGCTTTAAGGATGCTTCTGAGAAACCCGGCAGGGCTCCAACATATGAGGGGAAGAGAGCGAGTTCAGCCTGGGGAAGTCGGGCTGCCACCACCCCCTGGACCCATCCCACGCCGGCGCAACCACCAGCTCCGTCTGGGGAGCCCCAGCAGCGGGTAATGCCTAGAAGGCGCCACCTGCCCTCCTTAGATGTGAAGTTTGGAGGAAATCCCAAGGACTTGGGGTTTTCCTGGTGCAGGTTGGAAGCTATATGGCAGAATATGAAAGGGAGTTCACCTCTGAAGCAGCCAAAGTAAGATGTGTTACCAGAACCCTGGAGGATGGCAGCTGACTGGGTGGTGACTCTGTATAATGATAACTCCCCCAACTGCGAAGCCTTGATGTTTTATGACTGCCTTGAGGAGGAGGTTTGAAGACCCTCTGGCAGAGAGAAGGGCCAGGATCAGGATGAAAACCATAACTCAAGGGGAAGATCAGTGCTGACTACACCCAAGAGTTCAGACAGCTGGCATATCGCATTGAGGCTGGTCCCAGGAAGCTCTAATAGAAGCCTACAAAGATGGCCTAAATGAAGAGGTATACCACATGTGCATCTCCAGAAGGGATCCCCATGACTTGCAGTTGTGGTACCTGTTAGCGGAAGAGGTGGAAATAGATCTAGCCCGAAGTAGACGCAGAGGAGGCTCCGCATGGAGCACCATGCTCCCTCCTCGGCTCCGAGAGATCCCTAAGCCCGGAAGGGAGGGGTGATGACAAGGGCCAAATCCACTGCCTGTTTCCGTTGTGGGAAGGAAGGCCACCGAGTGCGGATTGTCGAGTCAAACCAGATCCAAAAAAGGACGGGGCCCTGGAAGGAAGCCCGAATCCTCCCCAACCAGGCCTCGTGAAACCGGGCTAACAATAGGGAAGTTGTAGAAGTCAATCCCCCAGCGGAAAAAGAGCTGGGACCCCCGACTCCTCCCGGCGAGTGAGACCGACTCGGAAGATGACGTCTCGGTAAGTCCTAACCGGGGCCCCCTTACCATTCCAATTAAATTAAGGGTGCCCACCTCGGGTACTGAGGAGAAATGCTGGCCTTATTGGACTCGGGGTGCGAGGTGCCTAATTAGCATGAAAGTAGTTAAAGGCATGGGCATTGGACTGAGAAATTTGAAACGCCCATATCCTTTTACCAATTAGATGGGTCTGAAGCGGGGGGTTGCCCTGCACGGTTTATAACGGAGCCCTTAGAGATGACCATGGGAACCCACAGCGAGACCTTGTGCTTTATTGTGGCTCCCGGGATGGAACACTCCTAATCTTGGGATTGCCCTGGCTTCGGAAATGGAATCCCCAAGTAAACTGGAGAAAGGGGTGGATACGGATTCGTACTGACCAACCTCCAGGGAGGAGGAGCAAACCCCCTTAAACCGGGGAGAATCCCCATCCCAAGCCCCAAACCCCTGCTGAGACAGCTTCCACAGGGGCGAGCACGCATAGAAGGGAGGAGAAAATCCCGAAAGAGTACTGGGACCTAAGAGAAGTTTTAGCGAAGAGGCCTCGATGAGCTCCCTCCCCATCGGTCAACCGATTGCAGCATTGAATTTCTACCGGGGTGACACTACCGAAACCAAAGATGTATTCGATGACCCCAAAGGAGTTAGAGGAATTGAGATCGTTTATCGACAAGAATTTGAAACGAGGGTTCATCCAACCTGCCAGACCTCGGTGGCGGCCCCTGTGATGTTCCGCGAGAAGAAAGATGGCTCCAAGCGCTTGGTGGTGGACTACCGAAATTTGAGCGCGGTATCCGTGGAAAATGTGTACCCCCTCCCTCTAATGAAGGACATGTTGGCTCACCTGGCCAAGGGGAAGATCTTCACGAAACTGGACTTGAGGAGGCCTATTACGAATCCGAATTAAAGGGGAGGCGAGTGGAAAACTGCATTCAATTGCCCAATAGGTTGCTTCCAATTCAATGTTCTCCCGTTTGGCCTACAGGGGGCACCAGCTGTCTTCATGCAATTGATCAACCAAGTGCTCCACGAACATTTATACAAGGGGTTTTGGTCTACCTTGACGATATCCTTATCTACTCGGAGACCAGAGACCAACATGTGAAACTGAGTGCAGTCCGTGCTGCACAAATTGCGCTGCCAAATTGTACGCCAAATTGTCCAAATGTGAGTTCCATCAAGAAAAGATTGACTACCTGGGATATCGTATCTCACCCGAGGGTCTTGAGATGGACCCGGAGAAGGTGCGAGCCGTATTGGAGTGGGCCCCACCAAGAACCGAAAACAACTTCAAAGTTTCCTTGGATTTGCTAACTTTTACCGGCAATTCATCCCATGTTTTGCTAAAATAGCCATGCCTATCACCAACCTCCTAAAAACAAAGGGAGAAGCGAAGCCAAAGCCTAGCCAGCCGTTGAATTGGTCTATGGAGTGCCAAGCCGCTTTTGAGAAGCTAAAAGACTATTTGCTGCCGAGCCAGTGCTAAAGCATCCGGACATGGATGTCCCCTTCGTGATCAAGCTGATGCAAGTGATGTAGCGGTAGGAGCGGTCTTACTTCAATTAAGCGAGAAGGGACACTACAACCGTGTGCCTACACATCCCGTAAATTAACTGACACTGAACGTAGATGGGCTGTCTGGGAGAAAGAAGCTTTTGCAGTCTGCTGGGCTCTAATGACCTGGAGGCATTTTCTGGAAGGCGCGAGGTACCCATTTGAGGTTTGGACTGATCATAAAAACCTGGAGGCCTTAAAACGCCTCGGAAACTATCTCCTAAGCAAGTTAGGTGGGCCCAGTACTTCAAAGCGATTCAATTTCTTTCTGAAGTACATCCCAGGAGGAAAAAATTTTATGGCGGATGCTTTATCTAGGATGCCACAATACAACAGTGTTCGAAAAGAAGTGATAAGTCCGATTGTGCCCACCACACAGCTGGCAGCACCAGTGGTCACCAGGGCGCAAAGAAGAAACAAGAAGCAGATCTGTCCAATGATTTGATCGAACAATTTAAAGAAGCTTTGAAAACAGATGAATGGTTCCAGGCAAATGCAAATAACTGCACTGTTAGAGATGGGTTAGCCTGGATGGGAGCGAAGCTGTATGTACCTAAAACATTGAGGAGCCAAGTATTACAACAAACTCATGATTCCAAGGCAGCGGGTCACTTTGGTTTCGTGAAGACCTTACACCTGGTGAAGCGGCAGTTCTGGTGGCCCTCTTTGAAAAAAGACATTGAAACTTATGTAGCAAGCTGCCCAGTTTGCGCCTCAGCTAAGAGACCTCCCGGTAAGCCGCCAGGTCTGTTGCAGAATGTGGCCAGGCCAACTGCTCCTTGGAAGGAAATCTCTATGGACTTTATAGTAGATTTACCTGAGAGTGCTGGGCACACGGTGATCTGGGTGGTGACCGACTTGTTTTCCAAACAGGCACATTTCATACCTTGCACCAAGATTCCCTCGTGAAGTCGTTAGCCAAACTGTTCATTATACACGTCTACAGACTGCATGGTGTTCCTGAACGTATAATATCAGATCGAGAGTTCAATTTACCTCGAACTTCTGGAGGAATTTTGAAGTTGATAGGCTCCACCCAAGGGTTAAGCTCCGCCCACCACCCCCAAACTAATGGGGCCTGCGAGAGGACTAACGGGGTGCTAGAGCAATATCTCCGATGTTACATAAATTATCAGCAAGACAACTGGGTGGACCTGCTACCTTTTGCAAGTAGCGTATAACAACTCCGTTCACAGCAGCACTGGTTTTACCCGTTCAAAGTGGCCACGGGACAAGATTTTGTACCCATACCTGAACTTCCTCGCGAGAAACCCAATATCCAGTCATTGGATGACTGGATATCTCAACTACAACTCAATTGGCCAGTCGCTCGCAAAGCTCTGGGCCGAAGCGCATCAATCCCATAAGAAGTTTGCAGACAAGAAAAGAGCCCCACAACAGTCGTATCAAGTAGGCGACAAAGTATTCCTCTCAACCAAGTATCTGCAAACCACTCAGAGATCAAAGAAGTTAGGCCCTAAGTATGTGGGGCCTTTCCTATTGAGCTAATTGTGAATCCCGTGACAGTTCAATTGACGCTACCAAAGACTCTTCGTCGCATTCATCCTGTTTTCCATGTCAGCCTGCTAAAACCCGAACACACCTGTACATTGAGACCGACCCAGACTGATCCCCCGTCCCATTGTTGATTGAGGGTGAACAACATTTTGAAGTTAAAGAGATTTTAGACTCTCGAAAAGGAGGGGTCGCCTACAATATCTTGTAGCCTGGAAACATTTTCCCCCTCTCATGCTGAGTGGGTGAGCGAAAAAGGACGTTAGGGCTCCTGACCTGCTAAAGAAATTTTATACTAAGTATCCTGATAAACCATAAGAATGTATGCAATGCTTAACATATCTTTTTATTCTCTCTTACAGGGACTAATGTCCTTTTTCTAGGGGGTCCGAATGTCAGCCTCAAGATCTCTTCGGTACCCCAACTATTATCCTTTATTTCTCCCTTAGTATCTCTACTACTAGGCTTACTTCTTTCGGCTGTCATTAGCAACGGGGGGGAGGGGTAATTGTGGGGGGAAGAGAGCTGGAGGTGTTTTGCATTCTTTACTGTGGGCAGAAGAAGGGGGGATTTCTTCTTTCCAATTTTCCATTTCTTTCCTAGCCTCTATCCTTTTTGCGCAGCTGCGAGGTCTTATCAAAATATGTCAAGGTCAACGGACAGAGGCCTCATCACTACCTGAAGATGCTCACATGATCATATTCGGAACTTTTAATTGGCAGAGACTTCTGGACTTTGGGGGGTGGGAACAATTCCATTTCTTTGTATGTGTGATCTGCGCGCCAAATTCTCACTTTCGGAATTCCATTTGTAGCTTCCTTTTCATCTTCCAGTAAAAGAAGAACTTTGCTCTGAACCATGGAGTCTGAGTATTTCTTTCTTGGATTTTGAAAGGAGCACATACCGACAATGGTGAACATTTGGCATGCCTGCCACAGGTGGCACGCAGAGCCATTTGTGCCGGGACGCAAGCTGCAGGCAAACTTACCTCACAGGACATGTGCGCACCTCACAACTGATTTTTGGTGGGTTTGAGGCCTTTTTCGCCCTCCTAAAGGCTTGAGGAAGGCTTCTGCAGGCTTTTCAGGCCAAAAACTAGCCCCTTTTCATCACTTTCTGTTTTTCCGAAAATATCAGAAGTGACAAAACGGGGCTAGTTTTTGGCCTGCAAAGCCTGCAGAAACCTTCCTGAAGCCTTTGGGGCAGCAAAAAATCAGCTGTGAGGTGCAGGTAAGGGGGTGGCGTGGGTGGGTGGGGATTACGCGCACATGCGTAGGGGGCATGGGGGCACGCGTTGCCTTCTGAGTGCTGGCATGCGAGTGCAAGTGTGCAACTGCGCACACAATTTTGGGCACAGGAGCCCAAACAGGTTAGCCACCACTGTTATATGGCATGCTGAGAAAAGAGAAGTTGCTCCTTGATGGGCCACCACAGAAATACAAGCAATTCACACAACTGGACCCCTGAACATAAAACCAATAAAGTGGCAGAATGGCTCATAAATTTATAAATGAATGTGAATCTAATGCTATGAGTTGGGACTAAGATTGGCTCTTCATGGAAACAGAGAATTTTTCCAGGAATGATGTAGAAAAAAAATCAAAAAGTCATATGAGACATCAGAAAAAGTCCCATTCTTGCCTGTAAGAATTGGTTCTTATAAAGGATCCTTGATGGATATTTGGAAGGCTCCCAGAAAAATGAAATTAAAATGGTGTAACATTCATAGAGATATATGGGTTCTAAATGGTTCATCTTTTGGAATTCTTGTAATCTCGTTACTTTCCTGTCAACAAAATGTGCTAAAGAGAACCCTGTAAAAATCTTGTTTGGAAAATGATTACTCTTTAGGTAGCTGCAGTGAACCTAATGTTTCAAGCATTAGGGACATTTTTTTTTACTAAAGGTAAGTACTTCAGAGGATAAGAGGAAGCCCTTGCTAGATCAGGTTCAGCCTAGCATTCAGTGTCTCACAGTGGCCAATTAGCTGCATTCCCCACACTTACAAACAGGACAGAAGGGGGACGCATAAATTTGTCTAAAAATGTGATATTATTTGCCATGGTAAGGAATTGTATTTTGGCTCCCCTTATGGAGCCATTCAAAACACAATCAAGCATATGGATAACTATTTATTTACCTGCCTGCCTGCCTGCCCGCCTGCCCATCCATCCATCCATCCATCCATCCATCCATCCATCCATCCATCCATCCATCTATCTGACTGTGCATGTTGTAGAACACAACTCTGGGAGGCTCACAACAATAATAAAACTAGAATTTAAAAACCCAGAAAAACATGTGTCTGACACATAATCACCCATGCTTTCAGGATTCTGACAATTACCCCAATTAAAGCATGAGACTTGAGCCAAACTTCCAAAACTTCAAAAGGATTTATTGGGAGTTAACATGTCCGGCACTGCCTGGATGTAGCTGACTCCGAGACACATAATTCATTGTCATCTTTAACCAGGGTTTTACCCCACTCCCTGGATGTAGCATAGTTCACATTCTCCAATGAGGCACATCCATAGCCAAGAGTCATCAATCATGTTCTCTAGTTAGATAATTGCATAGCAGAAACTTCAGTCACCTAGTTACTATCTTTGAACATCTATTTATGGAATGCACTTTCACTTTCCAAGCTGCCGCATTGGTCATTCAAACCCCTTTCCCCCTTTTCTTTCTGTTGGCGACTCTAAAAAGACTGTAGGAATATTTTATGAGTTGACACATCCATCAAATCATGCAACCCTTTGTTCCAATCTCACCCCATCTCATTCCAAAATGGCCAGTGTTGAATCTCATGTAGCCCTTCCTCTCCCACACACAAAACTTTCCAACAGTAAGAACAGTTCAGCAGTGGAATCAGTTCTGTAGCAATGAATTGGTACCTCTCCTTGAATATTTTTAAAGCTAAGTCTAGACATCCATCTCTCAAGAACGCTTGAAGATAGAGAGCCAGTTTAGTCTAGTCGTTGAGGCACCAGGCTAGAGATTGTGAGTTCTACTCTCACTTTAGGTATGAAAACCAGCTGGGTGGTTTTGGACCAATTACCAAAGGATTTTGAGTTCTACTCCCATCTTGGTCACGAAAGCCACTGGGTGAGTTTGGACCAATCACCAGGAGCCTGTGAGTTCTGGTTCTGCTTTAGCTATGAAAGCCTCTGGGTGACTTTGGGCCAGCCAGTCCCTCTTGCCTCACCGGGTTGCTGTGAGGAAAATAGGAGGAGGAAGGTATGTTGGATATGTATGCCACCTTGAATTGTTTATAAAAGAAATAATGAAGTCAAGAATCGATAAATATGAATTCTATCACTGAGGAAAAAGTCGAATTTGAGGACCTCAGTGGCCCTTTCCAGCTCTATGATTTGTGGTTCTATAAAAACAAGAACAGAAAAACATAAAAGTAGAAGGGAAAACCCTGTTACGAAAACCAGTCCCAAAACATATATCAACCTTTAATGGCAATAGACTTTTAAAAGATTGCTTAAGATAAAAATGTCAAGGATCAATGGGATTCCATGAAATAGGAAAAACAATTTAAAATGTTGAGACGGGGAGTTTCGCATATGGATCCCCACCCCCACCCCGCTTTCAAATAAAAGCTCTCTTGGGCCTCGTTCAGCACCACAAAAAGATTCCTCCCAGGTTGATGGACATCAATCAGTTGTCAGGACTCCTTTCCATGAGAGGCTCTTTGACTTGCAAACCGTGCTTGAAAATTGCCACTGAATGGAAAGTATTAATACAATCTAAAAAGCTTATTGTGATAAAATGGATGTGGGGATATAGTAGGGAGGTGTCACAGCTCTGCGATGTGCGACAGTGGAAATTCAATTGTCCACTATTGAGCAAGCTTTGACTTTCTCGTGAAAGAAGACTTCATACTGTTCACCCATGTCTTTATCGTATCTGTAACTAGGTTATCTACAAATAAATGCTGAGCACGCATGGGGGGCTCACAGTTGCCCTATCATTAGGCAAAACAAAGCAAGTATCTCAGATAACAGGTACAAAAGGTCAACCGTTGGGGTTGGGATCTCTTAAACTGGTATCAAGTGTGCTGGAGTTGATCTGTGATGCTCAGAATTTCTTTTCCCCTGCCAAAAATCAGAGGGAATTTGGTAGCATCTGGAGTCAGATCTATAGTTTCCCCGCTAGTAATGTGTTGGAAGAAATATCCATCTGGTTCCATCCCATGCCAGGAGAAAGACACTGGAAATATGGAGGCTGATTGGAAAGAGGGTTTGATGGTGAACAAACCAAGGATGTGTGATACTGGGTAACTGACCACTGGAATTGAGAGTGAGGGATATTTATATCTCCTCTTGGGCTTTGAACTTGAGCTTACTGTTCCTGTGCAAGAACATGTATTCTATTGGCTCTTGTAGGGGTCATAGCTGGCTTTGTAGGTTGTTCCTAGGTTTGGTTGAAGTTTGCTGGAGGGTGGTGCAACTGAGATGATGCAATGAAGGAGCTTGTGTTCTGAAAGGGTTTGGGCAGTTCCTATTATGGCTGAGGGCTAATCCTATCTTTGTTCAGACCTTGCCGCAGGGAATGTTTGCCTATGAACAGAGCTAGCTATCTCTACCTCTTAAGTGCTGGCATCTGCTGAGGGCTATTAAGAAAGGTGGGGGCTGCTTTCCAAGAGCATGTTTCTCCATTTTTCATCCAGGGAAATATAATATTCTGCCTTCTTAATATTTCTAAAAATATATCATTCTTCCAGGGGAGAGGTGGATGCTAACTTTCTACAAATGTATGGTTGTGAAAGTTGGATCATAGGAAGGCTGAGTGTCAAAAAATCAATGCTTTCAAATTGTGGTGTTGGAGAGGATTCTTGAGAGTCACTTCGACTCAGAGGTTGGTATTCAGCCAGTTCAGACCACTTCTGGTGGACTGGTAGTGAAAATTTTGACTGGTTCGAAAATTTTGACTGGCCCCGCCCATTCGCCCCCACTCTTACATCTCCTATATTCTGTTGTTTATTAGCTGAACTGATTCATGCAGCAGAACGGATTGCCGCACCTCAGCTGAGCTAAAAAACAGCACAGGTCACCAGCGTTGATGCCAAGGGCGGTCTCCAAGCCCTGCACGTGCATGCACAAAGTGCATGTTTGGCATGCATGCATTTGGCCCACCTGCAGAGCTCACCAGCATTGATACAAAAGGCGTGTCAGTATTTGGAAGCCATACTGAGACCCGATATTCCCACATTGCCACATTTTGAGCCCGGGGAAGTGGGAGGGAGGAATTTCTTGGAGTGTATGTAGTTAGACATAATAACATTCTTTTTCTAATTCAAGGTCATGTCGTTTTGTGCATAAGTGAGGGGAAGTCTCGAGTTGGGCCGGATGGTGATTGGGGCATGTGATGTGATGATGGGTGCAGGGAATGGATTTGTAGTTTTTACTTATTGCAAGGACGCCCAGAACTTTCAGATTCGGGATTCCCCAGTTGTGCCAGTTTACTATCCAGAATAAAAAGAACTTTTGAGAAGATGTCTGTCTCGGAGTTCTTGGTTGGAGTGGAGGTTTGGAACGGAGCACCGACAGGGTGGTGTTTGAGCCCTGCACAAGTGCGCACAAAGCAAACTCTCCGAAATTGTAGGAAAATGTTTTGAACCCCACCACTGCTTGTACCGCAAGGAGATCCAATCAGTCAATCCGAAAGGAAATCAACTCTGACTGTCTTTTGGAAGGATAGATACTGAAGCTGAAGCTCAAATACTTTGGCCAGCAAAAGAGAAGAGAGGAGTCCTTGGAGAAGACCCTAATATTGGGAAAGAGGGAAGGCAAAAGGAAAGAAGAACAAAAGAGGATGAGAGGGTTGGTGTCTTTGACGCCATGAAAATGAATTTGGACAACTTTTGGGGGATAGTAAAGGATGGAGGGGGCTGATGTGCTATGGTCCATAGGGCCACAAAGAGTCAGACATGACTTAGTGACTAAACAAACAACAAAAACAAGATATGTTGTTAAGTCTGGCAACCTTTTGTGGACTTTCTGTTGATGCCAAGACTGAAAAAAACAAATAATGCTTTATGGATTTGTCTGAACATCGAAGTTGGAGAATGGAAAGAAAAGATAATTACTTGTAACCCTGGAAGGAGTCACTAAATTATATTTTTGTGATAGAAGTTGGCAGTCACTTCTTTATATATTTCTTTTCTCTTTATTATAGTCTTTTTTTTTTTAATCTTCTCCGCGAGGAGGTTTCGAAGTATTTCTAGCAGAACTACCCGACTCTTCAACAGCTTTGTTCCCTCTGGTAATCTCGCATATTCGTTTTTCTTGCCATGTACATGTATACATCTCTGTTGTTTCTCTGTATCATAGGTGTATGTATATGCATAATTTTGTATTTATTGATTGATTCTGTAATGGTTATGTAGTGTGTATTGGACATAGTGACCCTTTGAGAATTATATGCAACAAAATTTCATTTTAATGTAAGCCCATTAGTGTACATTCAAAGTGACAATAAAGTTATTCTAAGTCATCTATTCATTTATCTTTTCTTTTATGTATTCTGAGAGTATTTACATCAAGACAAATTCCTTGTGTGTCCAATCATATTTGGCCATTAAAGTATTCTATTCTATTCTATTCTATTCTATTCTATTCTATTCTATTCTATTCTATTCTATTCTATTCTATTCTAATTTTCTACTCCACTCCATTCCATTCCATTCCATTCCATTCCATTCCATTCCATTCTATTCTATTCTATTCTATTCTATTCTAATTTTCTACTCCACTCCATTCCATTCCATTCCATTCTATTCTATTCTATTCTAATTTTCTACTCCACTCCACTCCACTCCATTCCATTCCATTCCATTCCATTCCATTCCATTCCATTCCATTCCATTCTATTCTATTCTATTCTATTCTATTCTATTCTATTCTATTCTATTCTATTCTTCTCTCTTTTTCCTTGCATCTTTTGTTGACTTCTCTTTCTTTAAATTAGCTTGAATTAGATTTGCCAACATAATCAATGAGTACTAAGAAAATGTTGTTCTTAATACAAGTATGTATCTAAAAAACCAAAACAAAATAATAAATTCACTGAAATGAATGAGAGCTGGTGGGTAAAAAAAAAACATGAAATGTTTCAAGAGCGACACTCGTGTTTTTCTGCCCCCAACTGAGAAGATCCAATGGATAGTTTAAATGTCTTTCATAAAGAATGGGGGGGGGGGGCAGTGGCACAGCAGGGAGGAAGATAGCAAAAGCACTTAGACTTATATACCATTTCAGAGTGCTTTACAGCCCTCTCTAAGTGGTTTACAGCATCAGCCTTTTGCTCCCAACAATCTGGGTCCTCATTTTACCCACCTTGGAACGTCGGAAGGCTGAATCAACCTTGAGCCTAGTGAGATTTGAACTGCCAATTTGCAGGCAGCCGACAGCCAGAGGAAGTAGCCTGCAGTACTGCAAGCTAACCACTGCACCGCCATGGCTCTAATATAATGCCCTCTTGTCATTCATCTCAGATTACAAATGCTTAAACTGACTTGAATGAAGCTCCAATGAAAGTCCGGGCAAAAGCTCAGTTATTGCAAAATGTAGCTGCAGAGAAAGGAAGTTCAGTTGCTTTTCTAGTCATAGCTCTGAGTGCCCCCTTTGCTTTCAAGGTCCAAATTAACCGTAAAGTTCTTTCTCTAGGCTATCTAGGGACCTCATTGACTCCCCTGCTGCCTACATCCTATAATTTGGGCCTTGATCCAAGTGCCTTCATTATATCTTTAAAGTAACGGCGAGATACTGTGAGAATGAACTCCTTGAGGATATCAGAGATCTTTAAAAAAAGAAAAAAAAAACACTGCTTTCTGAGCTTTTTGTTCCAGAAAGCACAATGAGAAAATAATTGGGGTCCAAGTTTTCAGGTGAAGGGACCCAAGGACAATGAATCAAAACGTGTTTTAAGACTTCCATAATTTGCTCTAATTCAGGCACTGGAGGCCTCTTTGTTTGGAATTTAACAGTTTTATGGCAATAAAGAGAAACAGAAAGAGGGCCTCTTGTATTTGGGAATTGCTACAGTTCTGCGGGAGATCATAATTCTCTTCTTATATGAATCCAGAGGATGGACAACACCGTATTTGGCTATTTGGTCTTGCATGTACTGGAATTCAAAGAACAAAAGTCACTGATGATGTGGAAGTGCATCTGTTGCAGGGGTGAGATTCAACCGGTGTTACTACTGGTTTGGTGACTATGTTTTGCACAGGAATACTCGGATCCAGCTTTATTTGGCGGTACAGTGGTTAGAACACAGTATTGCAGTCTAACTCTCCAATTGCCAGCAGTTTGATTCTCATCGGCTCAAAAGTTGACTCAGCCTTCCATCCTTCTGAGATTCGTAAAATGAGGACCCAGATTGTTGGGGGCAATATGCTGACTCTGTAAACTATTTAGAGAGGACTATAAAGCACTATGAAGCAGTATATAAGTCTGAGTACTATCTCTACTTTTGCGGTAATTGCTTGACTTTAGTAGAATGAACTTTTCACTTCAAGGCAATGAAATTGAGGGTCTTTCATTCCTAAATATCCAAGTTGGGACAAGTCTGACACTAGGAGACAGTGAGTTATCGTTTTCCCTTAGAAAGCCAGGTAAGTGACTTTGGGCTAGTCAAATTCAACCAAACCCACCTCACAGAGAGGTTGTGAGAAAAATAGGAGTATAAGGTATGTCAAAGAATACGTACATATAGATGATAATAATAATAACAACAACAATGGCTGATTGTTAGAACGAAATCTATCTTCAGGAAAAAGTTCCTTCTTACAGGAGGTCTCTATGTAATCTGGAGCTTTATAAATTTACACCTTATTAGGTTACTACCTGGCTATCTCTTACCATATTCCCTTTCACACACATCTACTTCATGATCGTTCAGTGTTGCAATGTTCACATTATGTCATTTCAGTTCAGTCACTTCTCCCTGACAATGGGAAATTGTTTCCAGACGTCATGCATGGGTGTCTTTCATCATGTCTGTCGTTAACGGTTCCTGTTTGATGACAGGAATATATCAAAATGTACAATTTCACAGCTAAACAGAGTGCACCATTACACCCCCAGCAAGTTTGCAGAAGGGTGCTGGAAATTGTATGCCACCGTTGTTTGTAAGATCCTGCCACATCTGGAATTCTCATTGACTTTTGGTGACCTCTGTGTAAGCAAGAAAGCATAATGCTATAGCAGCCAAGGGTCCCCTAAAAGAAACTGAACCCTGCTTGTAAAAACCTGCATGATGTCTGCATTACATTACAGAAAAATATACCGAATTATAAGTTAGTGTAAGATCTGAAAGAGAAGTTACAAGAACTGGATATGCTTTATCTATCACAAATGTATTAAAAACATGTTGAATTCTATGTCAGAAGGCCTTGGATATTTGTGTATGTTTCAGATTTATACCTTTTTCCCTTCTTTCTTTCAGAAACAGTCTCCTTCAATTTTCCCATAACCTCACATTCAATAGGTTAAGCTTAGAAAGAACAATTAGCCCAAATTTGTCCAGATAGGTTCGGAGGCGGAGGGTAGATTTTAAACCAGGGTTCACTGATCATAGTGCAATAATTTATGCTTAGCCTGCTCTGGTTCTCTGTATAGGATCAATTAGAGAGCATTTCACAATCTGGAACTGAACACAAAACCATAAAAATGGTGGTAGATTTTAGGAGAAACCCTCCCTTGCTATGACTTCTTACAATACTAGATAGCACAGTATCAACAGTAGAGACCTTCAGATTTCTAGGTTCCATCATATTTCAAGATCTAAAATGGATATCTAACATCAAAAACATCACCAAAAAAAGAACAACAAAGAATGTTTTTTCTGCGCTAACTCAGAAACCTCAAACTGCCCAAGGAGCTGCTGATCCAGTTCTACAGAGCAATGATTGATTCTGTCATCTGCACCTCTATAAGTGTCTGGTTTGGTTCTGCAACCCAACAGGACAGGCACAGAGTTCAGAGAGTAATTAGGACTGCAGAAAAAACAATTACTAACAACCTGCCTTCCATTGAGGACCTGTATACTTCGCGAGTCAAAAAGAGGGCTGTGAAAATATTTACAGACCCCTCACATCCCCTATAGAGCCCTGCACACCAGAACAACTAGACACAAGGGCAGTTTTTTCCTGAATGTCATCACTCTGCTAAACAAATAATTCCCTGCTTGTATCCTTACGGTTTATACTGACTGTTTCCTAGTATGACTTGATTGCCTATTTGTATCCTATGACTATATTAATTGTTGTAGCTTATGATTCTTGATGAATGTATCTTTTCTTTTTATGTACACTGAGAGCATTTGCACCAAGACAAATTCCTTGTGTGTCTGATCACACTTGGCCAATAAAGAATTAATTCATTAATTCATAAATTAAAACAAAGTTTTAAGCAACAGTTCTTACAGTAAGACTTATCAAAAAGACGTGTCATAAAAAGAAAGGCTGATGAGGAAGGAAGAAGAAAACAGCTCTTAGAATTGAACCGTGTTCAGTTTTAATTCTTGCAATAACCAAAAAGAATGGAAATAGAAGTGGTGGGGTTTTTTTAGTCCCAAAGGTGCTTTTTCAGGAGGCAACTGGGCTTTCTTGTTTTTTCTTTTGAAGATGTTTTGCTTCTCATCCAAGAAGCTTCTTCAGCTCTGATCATCAGAGGTCAGAGCTGAAGAAGCTTCTTGGATGAGAAGCGAAACGTCTTCAAAAGAAAAAAAAAACAAGAAAGCCCAGTTGCCTCCTGAAAAGCAAGTACAACCTGGGACAAGTACAACCTGGATGACTTGAAAATCTCTTCATTTGTCTTTTCAGCATCACTGAATTACCTGAGAAAGAAGAAGATGAAAAGAAAGACCCAACAATAATCCTCAAATGCTAGAAAAGCATTTTCAGAATTCAGAAGATGGAGAAGATACGTTGCTACCTCAGAGGACAGGATGAGATTCAATAAGAAGATAATTTCAGAGCTGAATAAATTGTCGGTGGAGATTATCAGTAATTTATATTTATTATTTGAAGAAAAAATCATTTTTGCTTCTGACTCAAGAAGCATTATCAGTTAGAATCAGGGGTGGGCTTCAAAAATTTTAGCAAAGAGTTCTCTGTCCAGTTGCTGGGTGGGCATGGCCATGGTGGGTGTGGCCTAATACCACGGCAATGGCAGGGGGACATTTTTGCCCTCCTCAGGTTCCAAAGGCTTTCCTCAAGCTTCTGAGAGGGTGAAAATGGCCACCCTGGACTCTGGAGGCTCTCTGGAAGCTGGAAACAGGCCCATTTTCCATCCTTCCTGAATTTCCAGGAAGCCCTTTTTTTTTTGCCCTTCCTGAGCCTCTGCACATGCCCTGCATTTACCTGCATCCAAAATGAGCCGTGTGGAGACTCCTGGGAGGGGAGGGGTGGGAGGGGAGGGGTCAGCCACGAGTGGGATTTGGGGGTTCCCCGAACTGCACAGAATCTTAGCTAAGGGATCTCCTGAACCCCTGCGAACCCTCAGCAGCCCACCCCTGGTTATAATTCATCAATGGATAGGAAGTAAAATGTGTCCCTCTTCTTCCTCAAATTAAAAAAAAAAAAACAGTCCAGTTGCCTTTGGAAAGGGTGAAGAAAAAAGCACCTTTGAGATGATTAGGAGCAATTCTTCATTCCTGTTGGCACCACCAGATCCAGTTGCTCTCCATCCCTTGTTCCTCTGACTTATCGCTGCAGGTCAGCAATGTGTGGTTTGAGGTGATGTGATCAGTTTAACCTGCAGCCATTTTTCTATCCCTGTCAACTGAAAGAAATGGAGAAAGCTTCAAAAAGATTCTCCCCGTGTTTCCTGAGGCATTGCTTCCCTGAGAAAGTTTTTTTTTTCTTTCTTTCAAAGTCATAACATGGTCAGGGTTGGCATCAGTCAGCTTTCAAAGAGACCCCCACATCCCCTTTCCTGTCACTCATTCATTTCCCTTGAGGCCGCAGATGACAGAATCTGAAAGAACCATAACAATTAGATGCCTTGGACTTTACCTCAGTTTTAGATGTTAAAAGGGACAGTTAACTCCCTGGTATTCAGGGTTCACTATCTGGATTGAGTTAGTTTAACTGGACAAAAGTTAATTCCACTAGAACTTTGGGAGGGCTAATTCCTACATCTTCAGGATTAATTTACTGTATCAGTTAGCTCAATTTGAGAATTTACAGCGCACATTTCTATCCCTGCCTGTCACCCGGTTAAATGTATGATCTTTGAGATTATACTTGATTAACGACTACCCTGTTTAGTGACTGCTTAAAGAGCACTCCAAATGTAGTTTTACAATTGCGCCTCGAACCTATGACTGTCACAGTGTCCCACGATCGCATGATTGCCATTTTCCAACCTTCCTAGCCAGTTTCCAACAAGCAAAATCCATGGGGAAATGGTCACATGATCTCATACTTAATGACCACAGGTGATTTCCTTAATAACCACAATGAAACTGACATCATAGGTCAAATGGTCTTTCGTCTAATGACCGCATACCAATACCAAAGACTATAGATCTTAAACTTACATACTGCTTCCTAGTGCTTTACAGCATTCTCTCATCAATTTACAAAGTCAGCATAGTGACTCCAACAATCTGGGTCCTCCTTTTACCCTCCTCGGAAGAATGGAAGGCTGAGTCAACCTTGAGCTGGTCAGGATCGAACTGCCGGCAATGAGCAGAATCAGCCTGCCTGCAATACTGCATTCTAACCACTGTGCCGACATGGCTCTTGTTCTTTCATCTAATGACCATATAGCTTAGGAATGGGTTTGCCAGTCCCAATTGTGATCTTTAAGTGGGGACTACCTATATAATATGTTAGGTGGTAATAGATGCCTTTTTGATGTAGGTGCTTAATAAAAAGCTTTTCAGTGGTTGAGGATGCTGAAATGGTGAGCGATAACCTCTTTTCTTGATGTTATTGCCTATTGTCCATCTAGTTTCATGGTTCTGTGATTATCCTTACTCCAAAGACCTTACACAGTTGTAGAAAAAAGCAAGGAAGAAAGGAAGGAGAAAGGGAGGAGAAATGGGAAGGGAACTGGAGATGAGTGCATAGAAGCTTCGACTTCACTTCATTCCTGACATATTCTACTGCATTTGATTAATTGGGCCACCAATACATTGATTAGACATTCTAGCTGAAATAGGAATTCAATAAACAAAGACATCCCTTTGAATCATAGAGATGATCTGCTCAAAGATCTATATTTTCAATTGATAGATTGATTGAATGGCAAAAGTAAACACATGCATTGTTAAGTGCTTTTAAATTAACCTTCTCCAATTTTGGTGTTTTCCAGAAGTGTTGGGCTGCTGTTTCCATTTTTCCTGAGCCAGAATGAAGATATTTGGCCACACTATGTTCATCTGCCTAAAAGGAATAACTTAACAATGGAACAATGGAAATGTATCTTCATCTTTCTTTGCAATCTCTAATTAACCCAGAATTCATATTTGTTTAGTTTCACTTTGGCACTTTTTAAAGCAGCTCATTAGCTTATGATTGCTCCTTCTTACCATGGAGCATGTGTCTAATTCTAAATTAGTTACCAAAAGATTAATCTCATCTGTTTGATTATTGTAAGGAGCAGAAAGGCAAACAACACTGTTGATTCTAGAGGAAGAAGACAAAACAGGATGAAAACATTTCAAACATGTAATCTGGGAAATAAATGAAAGGTGTCACTCAAGATTGGCATAGGCTGCATTAAGAGAGGGATAGAATCAAGATCACATGAAGCATTCGTACCCCTTTATAAAGCCTTAGTAAGGCCACACTTAAAATATTGCATCCAGTTTTGATCACCACAATATAAAAAAGAGGTTGAGAAGCTGGAAAGCATCCAGAGAAGAGCAACAAAAGATGATTAGGGAACTGGCGGCTAAAACGTATGAAGAACGGTTGCAGGAATTGGGTTTGTCTAGTCTAGTGAAAAGAAGGACTAGGGGTGACATGATAGTGGTGTTCCAATATCTGAGGGGCTACCATAGAGAAGACGGGATTAACCTATTTTCCAAAGCACCAGAAGGCAAGACAAGAACCAATGGATGGAAACTAGAGAAGGAGGCAAACACTGGAACTAAGGAGAAATTTCCTAACTGTGAGAACAATTAACCAGTGGAATAGCTTGCCTTCAGAAGTTGTGGGTGTTTCATCACTGGATGTTGGACAGCCATTTGTCTGAAATGGTATAGATCTCCTGCTTAAGCAGAGGGTTGGACTAGAAGCTCTCCAATGTCCCTTCAAACTGTGTTATTCTGTTATTGCTCACCTAACCTCATTGTTGCTGGAGCATTCTGAATGCGATGGAAACATTCCTGAATAAGGCTTCCTAACCATCATAGAATGGACATTTATGGAAACTATAGAAATAGGAAAAACCTGTCAGCCAAACAATTTATCCAGGAAGTGAGGAGGCTTCAATCATACAGTCATGGCTGCCATACCTACATAATTGAATCCCCACCCCTTTTTAACATGATCATAGCTGCCATCTTGGCTTTTTGGACTCCCTGCCCATAACTCCAGGGGATTTAGCATTTTTAAAGCATGGAACAATAATTACAATTACCTATTTGAAGTCCAGCCACACCTTGTCCAAGGTGTCCAAATAGTGGACAAGGGGAAAGCAGAGGAAATTGTTATAACAAAAGCACCATCACACTGCAAGCTCTGCTCCTTTGCATGTACACGATGAAATCGTGCACATTCACGAAAGGGGCGGAACTTCCGAAAGATTCTTTTTTTCCCATTTTGAAAGCAAGCAGCAAGAGCCGTGATGGTGCAGTGGTTAGAATGCAGTATTGCAGGGTCATTCAATTCACGGTCAGGAGTTCAATCCTTATTGGCTCAAAGTTGACTCCGTCTTCTATCCTTTTGAGGGCAGTAAAATGAGGTCCCAGATTGTTGGGAGCAGGATAATGATTCGGTAAACTGCTTAGAGAGTGATGGAAAGCACTATAAAGTGATATGTAAATCTAAGTGCTGTTGCTATTGCCATACCCTTGCCAACCAGATTCCTCCAGAAAAACAGATAGATATTATGGCATTGTTTTCACCCAGAATAATAATTCAATTCAGAGGATGTTTTCAGACCCCTATAATTTTGGTATGTTGTCACATGCTGGCAATGTAAATAACTAATGAAACCTTACTGATTATTATTTAAATTTATTATTGCTGCCCACTCCAAAAGGTTCTGGGCAGCTTACACAAAAGAAGATTGACTACATGAGATCAAGTTACTTTCAACTCCTAGTGATCACTTAACTAGATTTTCTCCATAATAACCTGTTCTTTCAAGTCTTCCAGTATTCACCTCCAGTATAACTGAATCCAACCGTTTTGCTGTTGGTCACTCTTTTCTTCTCTTTCCTTCTGCCTTTCCAGCTTTAGAGCCTGCTCTGGAAAACTGAATATTCACCTAATTGTGCCTGAAGTAGGAAAACAGAATAATAGAATAATAGAATAAAATGTGCAATTAAAACAAGTTAGAAATAGACAGTAAAACAAAATGATTTTGTCAAGCACCGGGGAAATCAGGAAGTCCAAGCAGTTCAGCTCTGTATAATGATTTATTTTAAGCTTTAATTCTCTGCAAGAATCTGAACTATAAAGAGTCAAGGGAAATTAGCGGGAATTAAGAATAGAAGAAATTTGGTGTGGGCTGGACTTAAGATCTTGGGGGGGGGGGCACGAAGGAACTTGTTATGTCCTGAGAACTCTAGGAGTTCTCACTCAGGTCCAACCAGCGTTCTTCCCCCTTTCCTCATTGGTTGGTTCTCCCCAGCAGCCAGCTATAAAAGCAGGCTGTGGGGTCCAACCAGTTGCTGATTGCTGCGAGCCAGTTTCAGGCGTGGCAAGCACGGTCAGCCCTTTATTGTTATAATAAAGTATTGTTGCACTCATGCTCTGGTTCAGCCTCTCATTGCTCAAACTTAACACTGGCGATGAGGATGGGATGGCTACCAGAAGCACCATGCAACCGCTGAGTCACTAGCCGCCGATCCGCAGCCCAGAGAGAGCGATCGGCCGGCGATAAGAGAAACGCTGATCCGCAGCCAGAGAGAGCGGTCAGCAAACAAAAAGAGCAAACAAAAAGAGCAAACGCTGATCCGCTGACAGAGAAAGCGGCCAGCAAGCGATAAGAAGCAAACGCTGATCCGCAGCCAGAGAGAGCGGTCAAAATCGAAAGTTAGAAGCGTCTGTAGTCGCTTGTTAGCCCAGCTACAGGGAAAGTGAAGCGCTGCGAGCCGCAGCCGCTCAGTATCAGGCGCGAAATTCAAACGGTTGTCATTTGAATTTCAAACCTAAAAGGTACAGCACAGCGCTGTAGCCAGTCACTGACGCCCACACAGGCGCGAATCCAAACGCCATCAACGGCTAACAGCCAAACGTGGTTAACCCAGAGAGAAAGAGAGGATTGCAAACAGCCTCTCCTGAGCTGAAATCACTTGCCCACCACGGGCACTAAAACATTGTCTGCTGCCCCAGAGAGATTTTTCCACAGGTTGTTCAACCGGTCCCAGCACCATGAGTTCCAATCCAGTCTTCCCGGCGTTCAAACCAGACGAGGAGAAGTGGGAATCGTATAAGAACCGCTTTAATCATTATATCGATGCAGTTGGCCTGGCGGATGTGGGAGAGCATCGGAAAAAATCGTATTTCCTAATCTACTGTGGAGCCACTGTCTACGATACTGCCGCGGCGCTCGTGGCTCCTCGTGAGTTGAAAAACGTTCCGTGGTCTGAGTTACTTGAAATTCTCACTAACCACTATTCCCCCCAGGCCCTCACAGATTGCCAGGAGATTCACCTTCCGTATGAGGAAGCAATCGAGCAAGGAGACCATCAATCAATATATGGCCGCTCTCAGAACAGCAGCACTGCATTGTGGGTTTGGAACCTACCTGGAGGACATGCTCCTCGATCAATTAGTCTGCGGGGTCAAGGACCTCCACCTGCAAAGGCGCCTTCTCGCAAAAAAGACCTCAACCTCGCACAAGCAGTCGAGGAGGCCTTGGCAGCTGAGCTGGCAACAAACTCAGCCACCGAAATCCAGGGCCCAAGTGCCAAGCTGACATCACTTCCAGTCCACTCCGAGGAGGTGGTAGCAGAGGAAACCATCAGTGATGAAACGAAGTCCACCGCCTATTCAACGACAGACGGCCGCAGGTAGGAGCCAAACAAGAAAACATAGGTCCACCCAAGCACATCACCCTGTGCCTAGCCTGTGGGGATCTCATCAGAGGCCACCTGCAAGTTTAAAGGAGCCACCTGCAATAACTGCCATAAAGGGGACACATCGCGAGAGTCTGCCAAGCCCCCAAAGCGCAGCACAAAGGCACCCTCCCTCACACTCGGGACCACAGAGGCAAGTATTGAACTGTCGCACGCACCACCTTGCCAAGCACACTTGCCACACTGTTAGTAAAATTTCTCTCTCCGTTTCCCTAGAAGGTAAACCGTGCCGCATGGAGGTTGACACGGGGTCAGCGCTCTCAATTATCTCGTGGAACACCCTTAAGAGGCTCCAACCAAGCCTATCCACTAGCCGGCTCCAGAGATGCCAGTTTGGCCTGAAGGACTACCAGGGAAGACCATTCCTGTAATCGGCAGAGGCAAGTTTCTTGTCAGTTTTAAAGCTTTTAAAGGTCACCTACCTCTAGTGGTAGTTAACGGCAATCTACCCACCTTATTGGGGCTCGATTGGTTTCCCCATCTCGGCCTAGGGCTAACAGGAGTCCATGCTGTCTCAACCTAAGACACTGACTCCTTATTCGCTGATTACTCAGATGTATTCAGCAAAGAGCTGGGGTGTTATAACGGTACCCCCATCTCATTCTCAGTTGACCCCCAAGCAGTCCCAATCAGGCTAAAACCGCGTAGGGTCCCATTTGCTATTCGGCCAAAACTAGATGCGGAATTGGATAAACTATTAAAACAAGGGGTCATTGAGCCAACAGATTTCGCCAAGTGGGAGACGCCCATTGTCACACCCCTCAAAAAGACGGTAGCCTGAGAATTTGCTCGGACTACAAGACGACAATCAATAAATTTCTACAAGTTAGCGCTTATCCTGTGCCCGTCATCCAGCACTTATTACACACATTCGAACCAGGTAGCATTTTTGCTAAATTGGACATGTCTCAAGCATATCAGCAGTTCCCTGTAGATAACCAAACAGCGGAACTCCAGACAATTGTCACTCACAGGGGTGCCTTCCGATGCAAGCGTCTCCAATTTGGCGTAAGTGTTGCCCCTGGTATTTTTCAATCCCTCATGGAGCGGATTTTGCAGGGCCTCCCTGGTGTAGTACCCTACTTGACGACATCTTAGTCTCGGCCAGGGACAGACCCCAACTCTTCCAAAGAGTTCGAGCTGTGTTAGAGAGGTTCAGACAGCATGGCCTCAAGTTGAAAAAAGAAAAATGTGCCATTGCCACTAGACAGGTGGACTTTCTGGATTATAAAATTGACGCCTCTGGCATTCACCCCCTGGAGTCCAAGGTTAAGGCAATCCACGAGGCACCCACTCCAACCTCCAAAACTGAACTACAGGCGTTCTTGGGGCTATTGAACTTTTACGCATCCGTTTTGCCCCATAAAGCATCAGTAGCTGAACCCCTACACAGATTACTGGATAAAAAGTCACCATGGCACTGGGGGCACAAAGAAGACCATGCCTTTCACGCCGTCAAATCACTACTCACGTCAGAGGCGGTACTTATTCAATTCGACCCTAACCTCCCTTTAGTACTGGCAGCAGACGCCTCCCCTTTTGGAATTGGGGCAGTACTAAGTCACAGGCTTCCCAATGGCGCCGAGGCTCCCATCGCCTTTTTCTCAAGGATGCTCTCTGCTACGGAGCGCAATTACAGCCAGATCGATAAGGAAGCCCTAGCAGCTGTTGCAGCCGTGAAAAAATTTCACGAATTCCTTTTTGGCCATTTTTTCGAGCTGGTCACGGACCACAAACCCCTCCTGGGCCTACTAGCCGGGGACAAGCAGACCCCTCAAGTCCTCTCCCCTAGGATGACAAGGTGGACTCTCTTCCTAGCAGCCTACTCCTACAGACTTATACACCGCCCGGGTAAAACACTGTCCCACGCTGACGCACTCAGTCGCTGCCCCTTGCCTGCCCTGGCTGAAGACCCTGCTCCTGTCCACGCTATTTTCGAGATCACCCAGTTGGACCTACCCATCACTGCCCTGGACATTGCTGCTAAAACCAAGGCAGACCAAACACTCGCCCAGGTGCTCGACTGGGTGAGGAGGGGGTGGCCGGGTGGCAATGTTGATAACAAATTCACACCTTTTAAGACTCGCATGCAGGAGTTGTCAAGTCTGCAGGGCTGTCTACTATGGGGCACTCGAGTGGTCATCCCGGCCTCACTGCGTACCCGAGTTCTGGAAGCATTGCACGAGGGACATCCTGGCATCATGAGAATGAAGGCGTTAGCACGCAGCTACGTGTGGTGGCCGGGTCTAGACAAGGACATTGTCAATTGGGTAAGTTCCTGCAGCATTTGCCAGGAATCCCGTCCTGCTCCCCCCATTGCCACCCCTACTAGATGGGAAAGCGCCAGCGCTCCTTG
Source organism: Pseudonaja textilis (assembly GCF_049901715.1). Classification (NCBI taxonomy): domain Eukaryota; kingdom Metazoa; phylum Chordata; class Lepidosauria; order Squamata; family Elapidae; genus Pseudonaja; species Pseudonaja textilis. The sequence goes on from NC_141996.1 coordinate 9,921,592, forward strand.
GTCCAGAATTCACATCGACCTGGCCGGCCCTCTGCATGGGAAGATGTTCCTAGTGGTCGTGGACGCCTATTCCAAATGGATTGACATAGCACAGCTATCCACGACCACCACACTAGCAATCACCAACGTGTTAACACGCCTGTTTGTAACGCACGGGCTACCCGACTCCATTGTCTCCGATAATGGCCCACAGTTCGCATCGACTGAGTTCAGCCGTTTCGCTGCCAACCTGGGTATCCGCCACATTTTCACAGCCCCATTTCATCCTGCCAGTAACGGATTGGCTGAAAGGGCCGTCAGGACCACTAAAGAAGCCCTGGCAAGGTTCAACAAGGATGACTGGCACCACAAACTCTCGCGGTTCCTGATGAGCCAGCACTCAACTCCTTGTTCAGTCACCAATAAGTCCCCAGCTGAGCTCCTGATGGGCAGGCGTCTGAGGACTGTATTGGACAGACTACACCCACAGTACTGCCCTGACTCTCCCCTCGCTTCCACATCGGGGGTTAGACATTTTATCTTACAGGAGCCAGTTTTCGCGAGGAACTTCGCTGGAGACCCCCTGTGGATCCCAGGCGAGATCGTAGCCATCACCGGGCCGCAGTCGTATCGGGTCAGACTGGAGGATGGCCGTGTCTGGAGAAGGCACATAGACCAACTGCGTAGACGCCTCAGCACCATCGCCAGCAGGGACCCAGAGGCACAAGACGAGGGGAGGCTTCATCCTCAGCCTCACATCTACATCACGCCCGGCGATCAGCTCGCACCTACAGCCGGTTCCGAAAGCCCGAACACAGACAGTGGCGCCCAGACAGTTGACCAGCCCGATCCAGTCTACAGGAGCACACCCCCAGTGATCAACCCTACGAGCCCCGGGCAGGCCCAAACCGAGGGGCACACTGGTGACACTTTGCCGACTCTGCCTTCCCAGGCAGACCCCGGACGGACAGACGATGTTCCAGAGCTACGCCGTTCCGGGTGCCAACATAAACCTCCTGCCTACCTCAAAGACTATGCATGTTCGCATCTGGGGGGGAAGAGGTGTTATGTCCTGAGAACTCTAGGAGTTCTCACTCAGGTCCACTCACTTTGTGTGGGCGTTCTTCCCCCTTTCCTCATTGGTTGGTTCTCCCCAGCAGCCAGCTATAAAAGCAGGCTGCGGGGTCCAACCAGTTGCTGATTGCTGCGAGCCAGTTTCAGGCGTGGCAAGCACGGTCAGCCCTTTATTGTTATAATAAAGTATTGTTGCACTCATGCTCTGGTTCAGCCTCTCATTGCTCAAACTTAACAGAACTCATGACTGATGACATGTTTGACCCCTCCCTTGGGCTCAGCCTGGTGATCTCCTACAGATCTGGATTAAAAAAATAACTCTAAATTGAAAACACAACATGTACTCTACTAACATGCCCAGCCTGGTCTTAGGAACAGGAAGTATGATCAATTGTGACAGAAAGGTGTGTCTGAAAAGAACCATTGATACATTTTGGAGAACCCTGAGGATTCCTCAGAGCAGACTTTCAAAATCCACCCATTGAGGTGAACAGTAACTAATTGTGGGGAATGTTTTAATAGGCATTTATAAACCTTAAACTTAGAAGGGACGTGGTAGCTCAGTGGCTAAAATGCTGAGCTTTTGGATCAGAAAGGTCAGCAGTTCAGCAGTTTGAATCCCTAGCGCACATAACCAAGTGAGCTCCCCGTTCCTTGTCCCAGCTTCTTCCAACCTAGCAGTTCGAAAGCATGTAAAAATTCAAGTAGAAAAATAGGGACCACTTTGGTGGGAAGATCACAGCGTTCCGTGCGCCTTCGGTGTTTAGTCATGCCAGCCACATGACCATGGAGACGTCTTTGGACAGCGCTGGATCTTCGGCTTTGTAAAGGAGATGAGCACCACCCCCTAGAGCCAGGAATGACTCAGAAAAGACTTTCAAAATCCACCCTTGGGGTAAACAGTAACTAATTGTGGGCAATTTTTTAATAGGCCTTAAGTTTAGACGTCACAGATGTTGTTCAAAGCTCTCAGCATCCTTTGTGCTGAGTACTTTCCATAGCTCCTCTTCTGGTTTGCAAATAAATAAATAAACAAACAAACAAATAAATAAATAAATCACCTTCTTTTTCCACTACCACCAGATGGGATAACTTATTCACCTTCACTGGTCCGTTACCCCTTTGCATTTTCCAAGTAAATGACAATCAGCATCTGCATATAAACTAGCCTGTGCAATGATGCTCGCAGTCTTTTCCAGTAAAATGTTCTGTCAGCATCTCAATGACATAATAACCTGACATTAAGCACATTTTCAAAGTCTCTCACACCAAAGGGCAGTGCAGGACAAAGCCAAAAAAAAAAAAAAAGCTTTCTCTTGGATTAAAAAAAAAGCAGAATCCTGAAGCAAAGAATAGCCGGAAGGTAACTGGACAATAATGTTAAATTCTATGAATGTAGAAAACTTTATCAGATTTCCAAATCAGACTGTTGGGTCTTTGTCTGAATACTTCTTTTATATACCGATGGCTTTGTTTTTAAATTATTTTAATGATAAAAAGAGGAAGCTGGAAAATTACAAATCTGGAAGAAAAGAGAAGAGAGGGAACTGGGCATGGCTAGTCTAGTGAAGAGAAGGACCAGAGGAGACATGATAGCAGTGTTCCAATATTTGAGGAGTTGCCACAGAGAGGAGGGGGTCAATCTATTTTCAAAGGCACCTGAAGACAGACAAGGAAAAATGGATGGAAACTGAACAAGGAGAGATTCAACCTAGAAATGAGAAATTTTCTGACAGTGAGAACAATCAACCAATGGAACAGAAGTTACCTTCAGAAGTTGTGGGAGCTTCAACACTGTAAACTTTCAAGAAGAGACTGGATTGTCATCTGTCAGGAATAATGCAGGGTCCTCTGCTTGAGTGTGGGGTTGAGCTAGATGACCTACAAGCTCCCTTCCTACTCTGTTAATCTGTTAAAGTAAAAGATGTGGTCATGTGGTCATGTGGCCAGTATGACTATGTACTGAGGCACCTTCCCACGAAAGTGGTACCTATTTTTCTACTTGCATTTGCATGCTTTCACCCCGTCATGCGGTATTCAGGTCTCAAACTTTCCATCTGACAAGCTCAACATCTTTCACTGCTGAGCCATGGCATTCCTGACATGGAAAATGACCTCACCCTAATAATCGGTAAGCTCTTTCCAAATACACCTTATGAGCTGAATCATGAACCTCTACAAGCATTCATATCTGAGAGTGAAACTTCCAGTTTTTATCAATTAAAAGGTGACATTTTCCGGAAATTCTATGCTCTGTCGAACACCACAGTCCACGTGTGTTCAGTAATAGTTCTGAGAGTGAAATCTTATGTGTAAGATGATAATGTTCTAAATGGACGCAGTAAGGAGCAGAGTCTCTATGCAACTGCAAGCAAGTGAAAGTACGCTGCATTTCAAGAAAATAAAAGGAAAGAAGGTAACAAGGTTAAAACAAAACTCTTCCAACTACCTCAAATAAAGACAACCCCCCCGACTCCCCCCCTCACCAAGGATCTTGTATTCCCTGTGAAATATGAAAGATATCCCCTTCACAGAAAAGAAATGGTCTCCTTATACTGAGGGAGCAGAATTTGGCCTATCTTTACTAAATTCTGTGCCTGTTCTTATACGAGCCATCCATCTTGCATTAAGAATGATGATGCCTATCATATTGTACAATTAAAGAAGAGTGTCTTGTAGCTACAGAGTGTGAATACAACAGCATGAGCCATATGGTTGAAAGTCTAAAGAAATGAAAACCATTATATGTGTTCCGGACTAGCAGGCTCGAAAGCCTGCAACTCTGATTGGCCCGCGAATAGCCGATCGTGATTGGTCGCCATAGACTGATGCGATTGGCCAGTAAACGGGCTGCCGCAATTGGCCCTGCCAAGAGCGGCAAACTCAAATTGCCTTCATTGGCTGCCTAGCCGCAGCCAGCCCTATATAAGGGGCTGCTGCGGCTGGGATAGTTCGCTCAGATCTGAAGTCACTAATAAAGAGCTGTTGTTGCTATCTGAGTCTTGCCTCCATTCTTGAACCATCCTCCCAGATCTAACAATATGCATTGTGGTTTCAAATTTGTGGAGGAGGAGGAGGAGGAGGAGGAGGAGGAGGAGATGATGACTTTGCAGGGTATCTGCAACTACATTGGTTTAGGTCAAAAATGACTTTGAAAAAAGAAAGGCATCTGAATATATTGTTTCAGTTCTGGAAACTAAATTGACTGCATGAGGTAAACAGTCAGTAATGACTGGAGGTTATGGTTTCAGTTCAATGCACGAGGGTTTTAAATAGAGTGGTGCTCTTGCTAAATTTCCATCAGTGAAATCGGACAGGTTATTGAACACTTCCTTGTTAATCAGAAGCAGGCATGCATCTGTATTTCAGAATTACTGGAAACAACAAATTCTAATGTTTAATTCTCTCTGGCTTCTCTTTTTCTATTGTACGCTGAGGGAAACTGGAGAACCATGAAACTGTTTTTGTTTGTAAGTGATTGCCTATCAATCACTTTCTGTCTCTTAATGGAACTCTTTTGATAAGCCAAACTGGAGATCTGGCCTTGGATAGTCCAAAGCGTCTAACATTCACTTCCATTCAATAGGATGCTGGAGCTGAGCTTTCATCCATATAGTTAAGCCATTCTGTAACTGTTTGGTTTTGGCTATGCTGCAATCAAAGCTCTGTGATTTGGAAACCACTGCTAGTGATTTTTTTGCAGAAGGGTCTAAGATAAAATCCCAGGAGACACTTTTGTTTTTGTCAAAATGTCAAAGGCAGAGCAATACAGGTAGTCCTTACTTACCGGCTGCAACTGGTACCAACAACTCTGTCGCTAAGGAACACAGTCATAAAATAAAAACTCTTGTGACCACATCTGATTTAAAACAGAAGTCCCGGCTATGGACATTAGTAAATTACCAGCGGTCTTTCAGTGCAATGTCATGTGGCTGTGACTTGTGACTTCCTGCCATCTTCCCCACTGCTTGTTGGAAGCTGGCTGTGAAGATCACAAATAACAACCACATAATCAGACAGAACATATTGGCTGTTAAGGGCTACCACTGAAAAGATCAGAAAGATCAGTTATATCAGTGGTGGGTTTCAGCCGGTTTGCACCAGTTCGGGCAAACCGGTTGTTAAATTACCCTCCACTCCACCCGGCTATCAAAGTGGATCCTGGGCGCTACATTGCGCTGCAATGGAGAAATGGAGAGTGGCCAGTGTGAAGGAAGGAGAAGGCCACATTCCCACTTTCTTCTTCTTGTTTCCGCCTCCTTCCCTTGTGTCGACTGCTCCATTGCCGGTTTCTCCACTGCAGCACAGCACCCATAATTCACTTTGATAGTGGGGTGAGTGGGTTAATTTAACAACCAGTTCACCCCGGGCCAAGTTGGTTATTGTGAAAGGTTTGTCCCACATGTGCAGCAGAGCTGGAGGATGGGGGTTGGGGCACACCTCCCACAACAGTCAACCTGACCCTGAGCAAACCAGTTGCTAAATTATTTGAATCCCACCATTGAGATACCTTCATGAAAGATGACTTGATCAAACCAGCTGAGTGCTCCTTGATATATCATTCTCTACCTTCATCCACAAAGATCAGAAACCTGGTATTTTTTGTAGCTATATCCTCGGGTTTGGTGCATTTTGTGTAATTATTACCACATATGCTCTCATCATACCTGCCTTGTTTTGCCTGGTAGGAGGTGGTCTCTCCAGCTGTTCGCAACCAGCCCCCATGGAGTCAATAAGCAGAACAGATTGGCTTCTATTCAAAGGTTTTATTTAATGTTATAACTAGTTCCTCAGATGTAATATTTGTGAACTTCACCTTCTTTGTCATTCGTGCCATCTATCATTTGTGTTTGTTCAATTATGAAGAAGCAGGAAATAGTTGCAGTTTACCTTGGCTGCTCATAATACAGACACCCCATTGGTCAATCCAGTTCAAATAAAGAATCTGAGATCTTAAACCAGTTTGTTATAGGAAATTCACTTTCCTTCTCATATTTGGATGTCAGGTGTTTAACAAGAGTTGTTCACTGTATGATTAGCTCTCTGATAACAGAATTTGACAATCAATGACTGGAAGCTGAATATTTTCTGTAAAACTTTCTTGCATGGTTTTCGGAGTTTGGTAGCTTAAATGGATTGCTCAGAACTTGCTTTGTGAAATGGATTCCAAACTTGCGGGAAAAAGAAGAAGAGATGAAAGGAGGAGGAGGAGGAGGAGGAGGAGGAGGAGGAGGAGGAGGAGGAGGAGGAAAATCTCCTTTTGTCCATATCTAGATTTATATATTGCTTTCAAAAAAATTCTTGTTCTGTTTTTTTAAAATGTGGATCTATTTTCCTGCCAAACATTCTATTTAATTTGAAGGAAAATGACTGAGAAAATGATTATGTGCCATGAAGTCAATGTTGACTCTTAGCGACCATGTAGATAGATTTCTCCAGGAGAAAAAAAAATGAATTGATTTCAAGGGAGAAAATCGATAGGAGAGAAAATTTTGCTGACATTTTTACAACTTGCATATCAGATTCTGGGCCTTGCCCACCAGGATATTACATGGAAGAAACAATCACCTGAAAGTTTCAGAGTTGCAGATTGAAAAGTTGAAAATGCTTGCTGGAAGAAGCCAGTGGAAACCCACTTTTTCAGTGGTCGCCAACCAGTGGGCCGGGGACTACTGGTGGTCTGTGAGAAAATTTTGGTGGTCTGCAGAGAAATGTCACTCCCAAAGCACTCCCCCAAAGCCCCTCCCAAAGCAATTAGTCCAGGCTGCATGGGAACACAAGGCTGCACCGCCACATGGCCCACAGGAACACAAGGCTTGCGTCGCTTGCATTGCAAACAACGTGAGGAAAGGGTAGAGGGGTGGACTTGCCCCACACGCCCCACGGGCCTGGCCTGGCTACCGAGCTATTTCTTTCCACTACTTTCTTCTTCTGCTTTTGGCTGCACACAAGGAAAGCAGCAAAAGTCTTTCTTTCTCTCCCCCAAACTCTGCCAGAAATGAGTCTTTGGGACCCTGCAAGGCCTCCTGCTCCAAGAGGCTGCGCTGGCATGACAAGTCTCACAAAGACTCATTTCTAGCAGAGTTTGAGAGAGAGAAAGAAAGACTTCTGCTGCTTCTACTGCTTTCCTTGCATGAAGCCAAAAGTCTCTCTTTCTTTCTGTCTCTCTCTCTCTCCCCCTGAGAACAGAGCTGGAGACAGTATCTTGCGATCCCAAATAAAGAATGACCAATCAGTAGGAAAATGGGGAGTGGAATTTTCCTGACCCCTGAACTATTGTATCATTCAAAAAAACAACAACAGCTAAATGGACATCTCCACAGAGTTATCAGATGTCCACATTGACTTGAAGAACAATTTATCTTTGTTTTCCTTTCTGTTCAGAAATGATCAAGAAGGATTATGTAAGTGACTGCCCTTCATTTCATTGTATGATCAGTCATCTGTACATGGTTGACTTACGACCATGATGGAGACCTAAATTTCTGTGGCTAAGCAAGACATTTATTAAGTGAATGTTGTGCCATTTTACGACCTTTCTTACCACAGTTTTTAAGTGAATCATTGTAGTTGTTAAGTTAGTAACACGTTGTTAAGTGAATCCAGCTTCCCTATTGACCAGTAGCAAAAGGCAATCACATGACCCCGGGACCCTGCAACTGTCATAAGTGTGAGTCAGTTGTCAAGCATCTGAATTTCAATCACATGACTATGGGGATGCTGCAATGGTCATAAGTGTGAAAAATGCTCATGTCCCTTTTTTCAGGGCTGTTGTAACTTCAAACAGTCATGAGACAAACTGTTATAAGTTGAGAATTACCTGTACTTCTCTAGCCCTTTGAACTTCAGTTAGAGTTGCAGTTTCACACTTAGAGAGGAAATTTCATGTAACCAGAACATTAGAAATGTTTTGCTTGCTTGCTTGCTTCCTTCCTTCCTGTCTTCCTTCCTGTCTTCCTTCCTGTCTTCCTTCCTTCCTTCCTTCCTTCCTTCCTTCCTTCCTTCCTTCCTTCCTTCCTGTCTTCCTGTCTTCCTTCCTTCCTGTCTTCCTGTCTCCCTTCCTTTCTTCCTGTCTTCCTTCCTTCCTTCCTTCCTTCCTTCCTGTCTTCCTGTCTTCCTTCCTTCCTTCCTGTCTTTTTTCCTTCCTTCCTTCCTTCCTTCCTTCCTTCCTTCCTTCCTTCCTTCCTTCCTTCCTTCCTTTCTTCCTTCTTCCTTCCTTCCTTCCTTCCTTCCTGTCTTCCTTCCTTCCTTCCTTCCTTCCTTCCTTCCTTCCTTCCTTCCTTCCTTCCTTCCTTCCTTCCTTCCTTCCTTCCTTCCTACTGCAAAGTAAAATAACATGAACCAAGGATGTCTAAGTATTTCCTATTTATCTATCTACCTTCCTATCTATTTCAGAGATGCTTTATTCCTAATTTGTGACAGTTGACAGATTCACCCCAGGGGCATTTTTCAAAGCTTTAAAGATCTAAGGGTTCGGCTTTCAGAATACTCAAAAATGACATCCAGCTACATAAGCACCATAAATCTAGAGCTTCAACACAACACGTTTGAGGCATCACATTAATAAAACCCTACTGGGTAATGAGCAGATCTTTGGCACATTGTTGCTCCCAAAGCACCCCAACAACGAATCCCTCTAATAGTGTGGCATTTATCCAGCAGTCCTTCCTCTTTTCAAATAGTTAATCCAGCAACAGCAGTAGCAGGGATAGAATGGGATGGGAGAATTAACATGAACATGCAGTAGAAAATCCAATACTTTCGGTTGTCCTCAAGATAGTACTGAGTTGGGCTGGCTAATTCTCTCAGAGCTGTGTGAAGGGAGAGGCTAAAGAAGAAGTGTCAAACTCTATTTCATGGAGGGCCACATCAGGGTTGTGTTTGACCTTTGGGGTCTGGGTGGGCATGGTCAGCTTGACATCACTTGTGATGGGGGCGCCTGTGGTGGCCTGAGTGCTCCACCAGCAAAAATGGGCTCCCAAACTCTGTTTTCTGCTGCTATGGCCTCCTGCAATGCTCTGCCAGCGAAAACGAAGCTCGGGAGGGCCGCATTTTTGCTGGCAGAGGCAACGCAGGCCAGTCCTTCGCTGTTTCCAGGGTGGCCCCATGGGCCAGATCTAAGCACTGCATGGGCCAGTTCTGGCCTGCCAGCCTTGAGTTTCATGCCCCTGGGCTAAAGGAAACAGCAGGCAGGGCTAGATCCATAGATAGGTAGACATACATTTTTTATAACAGTCCCTTTTTCCTTCTCGTTATGAGCACTATTTCTTCTTTCTTTCTCTTCCAAGAAGCAGATTCCTGAAGAGTGAAAGGTACTTTTTAAATCCATGATTTAAGAGAGAGAATAAGAGAAAATAATAAGAGTTGGAAAGGACCCTTGAAGTCTTCTAATCCAACCCTCTGCTCAAACGGACGACCCCCATACCATTTTAGACAAATGGTTGTTCAATCTCTTCTTACAAACTTCCCATGTTGGAGCATTCACAACTTCTGGAGGCAAGTTGTTCCATTGATTAATTGTTCTAACTGTCAGGAAATTTCTACTTAGTTCTAAGTTGCTTCTCTCCTTGATTAGCTTCTACCCATTGCTTCTTGTCTGGCCTTCAGGTGCTTTGGAGAATAGCTTGACTCCAGTGGTGGGCTGCGACCGGTTCAGTGAGCATGTGCGGAGTTTAAAAAATGCCCATTTTACAAGCAACTGGTGGGCCAGATATGGGTCACTCAGATGATGCTATATTGAGGCATCCTTGTAGCCAGTCAAAGATGTCTTTTGATTTTTGTCTACTTCCTTACTTCTGGCTCCAGGGAAAACTAAAAATACTTAAAGCTCCTGCTCTTTCCACATGTCTGATGAATCTTTTCAGAGATAAAACTTTGGACAGCGGGTGAAAAGAAAAATTTCCCTCTGGTACATTTTCCATTCGACATTTTCTGTCCTGTGTTGTGGTTTCTCTTAAATGCTAGCAGAAGCTGAGATGTCAATGCCCATTTTAAGCTTTAAAACTTACCTTCTATGTCAGCACTGGTGAGTAAAACAGCTGAATCGCGGCAATCTGCTGTGCTGAGTGAATCAGCTGAGTTAAAAAAAACAGGGAAATATAGGACAGGAAAAGGCAGGGACAAGTGGGCGGGGCCAACTCCTCACTGAAACTGGCGGTTCTCTAGAACCAATCAGAACCAGTATCAGCCCACTACTGGTTTCCCCCCACTCTTTTTTGTGGCAACCGCTGAGATATTGGAACACTGTTATTATGTCACCCCTAGTCCTTCTATTCATTAGACATACCCAGTTCCTGCAACCTTTCTTCGCATGTTTTAGCCTGATTCCTACTTCTCTTTCTCTCTCTTCCAAGAAACAGACTGTCCACCCCCTGCTCAAGCATGAGGTCCCATACCCATGATGGCCAACCTATAGCAGCGTGCCAGAAGTGGCATGCAGAGCTATCGCTACTGGCACGCAAGCCCTCAACCAGAGCAGGTCTACTGTGCATGCACACATGCCACCCGCTTGACAGCTGATTGTTGGGTGTCTGGTGTGCATGCGCAGGGTGGAGAGTGCGGGGTGCGTGGGAGATGTGCGCACATGTGCAGAGACCGCACACGGAGGGGCTGTTGCTCATGCATGCGCAGAGTCATGTGGCATGCGGCATGTGCAGGGGGTTGCGTATGCATGCTTAGAAGGCGTGGGGGGGGGACCCGCATGCATTGCCTTCTGGGTGCTGGCACATGAATGCAGAAGTGTGCAATTATCAGTACAGGAGCCCCAAAAGGTTAGCCACCTCTGCCCTATACCATGTAAGGCAAATTCCTGTCCAACTTCTTAAAAACCTCCAGTGATGGAGCACCCACAGCTTCTGAAGGCAAGCCATTCCGCCACTGATTAGCCTCCAGCCCTCTAATCTTCGTTGCTCTTTTCTACACCCTTTCCAGAGTCTCAACACCCCCTTTTTTATAATATAGTCACCAAAACTGGATGCAGTTTTCCAGGTGTTGTGTTATTAAGGCATTATAAAGTGGTGTTAACACTTTCCATGGTCTTGATTCTATCCCTCCGTTAATACAAACTAAAATTGCATTGGCTTTTTTGGCTGCTGCCACACACTGTTGGCTTATATTTAAATGGCTGTTCCCTAGGATTTCAAGATTCTTCTCACAGTTATTGATTATTGAGTCAGGTTTCACATAATCTATACCTGTACATTTGGCTTATTATTTGGTACATTTAGAATTTAGTGAAAGTGAAGGTGGAGAAGGAAGCAGTAGGCTGAGGAAATGATCCACAGGAGTTAGATTATTCTTGCAGAGTGTGCTTTGTGTGATGGGATGTGAGTTTAATTCAGAGAAGGGAGAAAAGCTGATTTAAAATATATGAGTTCCAGGAAAGTAGAAAGCATGTGAAATAAATTCAAAACAACTCCAGCTTGATTTTATAGCTGAAGTACAGAGGACTTTGACAAGCTCTCAAGATTCTACTGCAATATGTTAACTGCATTAAAGTGTATTTCCAGACTCTGTGACAGGTTATTCATGATTTTGTATACCTTAAATTTTGAAATTGAAAACAAGACCCTTCTATAGACTGAACACCACAGCTTACCAACCATAATAAAGTGGGTGGTACTTCTTTTATAAGACACTTTTTATAAAACGTTCCTTTTATGATCTGATGAAAAGTCCAGAATTTCAGGGGCTGAATTATTATCTAACACTTTGACTATCATTTTAAAAAGGAAGTGTTTGACACTTATAGCAAACCATCAAGTTTGGCAATTTAATTTGTGAGCTACTTCCGACTAATACTTGGAAGATTTGAGTCTTTTTTTCTCTCCAGAGTTTTTCTAGCATCAGCTCCAAATGTGTCAGGCAGTCGCTGTATTTTTCCTTACAACAAAATTATAGGCAGGTAATGATCAAGGCAAATGCCTAGAACTACGATGGAGTCCCATCTCAGGTAAGGAGCTTCTTTGGAGATCTTTCTCTCTCTTAGCCCAACCTACCATACAGGTAGGTTGATGGGGTATGTGTGGAAATGGAGATGAAGATAGGTCTCCTCGAGTTCCTGAAGGAAAACCAAGGTATGCATAAAATATTGAATGAAATATGATAGAGTGGCATGGTGGCCTAGAGGTGAAGACATTCCCCTCCCATTCAGAAGGTTAAGAGTTCAATCCTTGTCAATGACAGATGTTTGTCTTAGGGTGCAAAGAGAAAATATCTGCTGTGAACTTTGCTTTGGTATCAGGAAGGGCATCCAGCCAGTAAACGCTCAGCTCCTTTCAGTTGCCCCGACTCCACCTTGATAAAAGGGATTACAGAGTTGTAAAAAAAATCTTGAATAAAATGCAGGGATAGGCCTCTTACAGCACGACACCTGATGCATGATTTTGCATTGTGACTAGCGTCTGATTTATTGTCCTTATCTAGTGGCGCCGTGATCATGTCAGTCTTTCAGAGTACAATTATGTAATAGAAGCTGCTGGTGACAAAATGGCAAGACCGTAGGATTTGGGGAACTGAGTGAGTGTATCAAGCTATCTATTCTTCTGCCCTCTCACATGTTTCATTAGAAATAGGTGGTAGTTGGAAGGCCTTCCAGTCTGGCTTTTGATGACATCATCTAATGTGCCCCAGAGTCTTCCACTGACATAATCCAGAGTTCGGATTAATTTTCCATTTGGCAGTGAACATATGGGATAGTAATCATTTGAGCCTTGACTATTCGTCAAGAACCATTTTTTCCCTCGTTTTGGTGGGGGAAGCATCTGCTATCTCACAGAGAATCCTCCAGAGTTAATGAGGACAAGAATGGTAGAGATTGGTAGGATACACCTGAAAAGGAGTATTTGACAAGACAAAGGGGAAGGCCATCTGCTGATCTTGCACCTGGAGAACAAAGAAGTGACTGGGTGATCCCTTCCAGCCCCATCACAACGAAGAAATCCCAGGATGTGCCTAAATTTTAATTCCAAATGCAGCAACCAGGAATTGTATCTGAGTTTCCATCTGCCTGAGAAAAAGAGCAGGGTGAAGGCCCGCTATTCCTTCCCCTTATGTTTGGCCCTAAATTCCATTTTTTAATTCTCATTGCACCTTGTATCAGCACAGGAACTGAGGTCATTAGAGCTGAACTGTGTAATTACACAGCGGATCTCTCAGAGTATAATGTATAATTATGAAGTTTTCTAAAGTTTGAGGACAAAAACAATGGTTCAGGGTTGATCACCAACACAGAAGGGGGTTAGGTTATTTTACTTGTCCTCTTTTCTTCTTTCTTTTGCCTCTTACCACATGTATTTCCCATAGTGTATAGCTTACTGACTACTTAACTTTCCATGAAGAGTAATTGGTTCCCAGATAAGAATTGGAAGACACATGCTGTATAATATATTAACTGTATTTCATATTCATAGAGCAACAGAGGTGCAGCTCTACATAAATGCCAGGCATTTGTGTTAGAAGCAACACAAATAATTTGTCGCTGCTCCCAGGCCATGCATGATTAGAGTACGGTTGGATCTTGAAAAAGCTATTAAAAATAATAAAAAAATAAAAAACTGGATGAGCTGATTGTTGCCTCTGTCATTCTGGTTTTTCCAGTGGTGGAATTAAAAATATTTTATTACCGGTTCTGTGGGCACGCACTTTGTGGAGCGTTCTAAAATGGGCAATTTTAAGCATGAAAACTTACCTTGCCCTCAATGCTGGTGAGTAAAATAGCTGAGGCATGACAATCCGCTCTGCCATGCCTATCAACTGAGCTACAAACAAAGGAAATATAGCACAGGCAGTGGTGGGATTCAAATTTTTTTTACTACCAGTTCTGTGGGCGTGGCTTGGTGGGCGTGGCAGGGGAAGGATACTGCAAAATCTTCATTCCCTCTCCACCCTACTAACCTGCCTTCCAGCTCCGTTCTCCTGTGCAGGGCAACCAAAGAAGACCAGCCAATCAGCTGGGACTTGGGAGGCAGAGAATACATGGAGGCAAGGCCAGTCGGAGGTGGTATTTTCTGTTTCTCCAAACTACTCAAAATTTCCACTACCAATTCTCCAGAACTGGTCAGAACCTGCTGAATACCACCTCTGAGGACAGGAAAGGGTGGGTGCGGGTGGGTGGGGCCAACTGCTGACCGGCACTACCGGATTGTTAGAACCGGTGTGAACCAACAGCATACTACCACTGGGTTTTTCCTATCCCTGAAGACAATCAACTAACTTTGCACTGCAGTTGGGAGAAGAAGAGAACACAGATAGTTCTTGACTTACATCCATTCATTTAATGGCTGTTCAAAGTTACAATACCACTGAAAAAAAGTGACTTATGACAGTTTTTCACACTTATGACTGTTGCAGCATCCCTGTTAGGAATATAAGTCACCTAACAGGTATTTGGGTTAGAAATACATAAACCAGGATAAACATTTTAGTACTATATCTTTAAGGGAATGCAAGAGCATGTAATTGGGTGTGGTTTCTCAAACAGCCATAAGATGGAGCCAGAAACCTGGGTTGTTTAGTCTTAATCTGAGTCTCAGAAGAGAGTGTGAGTGTATCTCTGTTTCGTTCTGTTGGAAAGTATTGCCGTTGTTCCAATTCTTCTAATTGATTGATATTACTGGATTTAATGTAAGTCTGTTACTATGGATTTAATGTAAGCCTGTTACTGAACTGTTTTTGACACTGGAATTTGATATTTGGATTATCCCTGAATTGAAAAACTGACTGATTTACCTGTGAATGACTTTTGGACTGCTTATTTTGGACTTTGCTTAAACCTTTCTGGAAGTAAAAACTTAAATTTACTGTACAGTGTATCTGTGTGCTCTGTGTGTATTATTCCAACACTTCTCTCTATACGTCTCCCTGTATGCGCTCATTCTCCTAACGGGAAATTACCTCAACAATCCCCATGGTCACATGACCAAAATTCAGACACTTGGCAACTTATTCATATGTGTGACTACTGCAGTGTCCTGGGGTCATGTGATCACAGTTTGCAACCTTCTGACAAGCAAAGTCAATGGGGACCGTGGATCTACTTCACTGTTGTGTTACTAACTTAACGACTGCAGTGATTCACTTAACAACTATGGCAAGGAAGGTCATAAAATGGGGCAGAAGTCATTTAGCTACTGTCTCGCTTAGTGACATAATTTTGGGCTCGGTTGTGGTCATAAGTCGAGGACTACCTATAGACTGCTTTCATTAGGGGGTGTTGTTTTTGTGGGGAGTGACTGGTTTTGTCCCTCTAGATCTAGCTTTTGTGAGGAACACAGCTATGGTGCCAAAAGGACAGGTGATGGCAAACCTAGGACAAACTAAATTTTTCGTTTTGATCCTGGATAATTTGTATTTGGAAATAAATACCAAATATTGTCATTAAATTCTGCTTGTTTTATTCCTCAACCTGAGGAAATTATCCCAGCAATATTCATCAACTCTTTAGAGCCATCTTAGAGTTATAAGATGCTCCTTTAGCCCAGCAGGCTATGAAATACAGAAGAGAGCTAAAAACTTGATAAAACATACAGTTGGTGTCTCTTTCAAGTTGAACTGAGTCTTATAGATATCAGGGGTGCATCCATGATGTTTTCTGGGCAACAATATGGAAATAGTTTGCCTTTAAATTATTGCCACTTTTTCCTTCTTTCTTGTCCTCCTTCATCTTTTTCCTATTTCCCCCTTTCCCTCCCTCCTTTCCTATGTCCTTTTTTCTTTCCTTCCTTCCTTCCTTCCTTCCTTCCTTCCTTCCTTCCTTCCTTCCTTCTTGCTTGCCTCCCTCCTCTTCCTTCCTTCCTTCCTTCCTTCCTTCCTTCCTTCCTTCCTTCCTTCCTTCCTTCCTTCCTTCCTTTTTTCTTCTTATAGCTGAGATTGCCCGATGCTACCTTTTCCAAATCCCAATTAACTCCTACCACTGATATTTTTCAAATTCATTCAATTTGGATTTGATTCTACCCAGCTGGATTGAGGAAAGTGAGGGAATGTATGCGCTTGATCCTAAAGTCTGCTTGGTATTTGGGCATTCGTTGCTCGTATCTGCAAATATTACCGACACGATTCACCAAACACAGAGAGTTTCTGCATTTGGGAAGCAATTGCAAGAGGTCTGTGAGTGAGTTAAGTCAAACATGCTTACAGAATTACACAGAGATCGAGAAGAAATCCAAAAATGTGAGCCAATTGGAGGAGACTGGGTTTACATACCTCAGTTTAAGCAGTTATAAGTAGATGTGGATGTCTAGCTAAGATTATGGCCCTTTATCATGTTCTGATTTTAATAGTGTTCTTCTTAATTATGTAACTGATTAGTAAATCTGCTGATGCATTGTATAGTTTTCTAACAAGAAAATGGAGAGGAAGAAAGGAAATTGCTTCAGTTAGCATTTTAGTCCTGATTTACTGAATTGTACACTTTTGGAACCAATAGGTAAACTTCAGCATCATTCATTTCTAGAATTTGGAGGCACAATTTTCCCCGTTTAAAAAAAAGAGAGCTGTTCAAATGCAGCTACATTAGGGGACAATGTATTTAAACATTTAGATCTTTCCAGAACTAACTTGAACATATATTGAGGGAGACATTGCTAGGGAAAACTCCAGATAGCAGACGCCAAACACTTTGATTTAGCTAAGATTTTTATTGTTAGTTTTACACAAGAGGGAGACCATCTCTTATTCTATTCCTGTTTAGTTGTGTTAAATTATTTTGTAATGGTGGTGTAGTGGTTAAAATGCAGTATTGCAGGCAAATTCTGCCCACAGCCTGGAGTTCGGCTCAAGGTTGACTCAGCTTTTCGTCCTTCCAAGGTCCATAAAATGAGGATCCAGATAGTTGTGGGTAATATGCAAATAATGCTGACCTTGTAAACTGCCCAAAGAGTGCTGTAAAGCACTATGGGGTTGTACATACTGTAGTATAACCCTAAACGTTCCTGCTATTACTCTTGCTAAATGGTCATGTCACATTTTTGGGATACTTTGCAAAATGGACAAACAAATTAAATTAAATACAAGTCTAGTCCTCTCTTTAGAAGATGATTAAATTACTCTGAACCAGTCTCTTTCTTCAGTCAGGACCCAGTATGGTGTACTGGTGTACTTGATGTAATGTTGAACTACAAGACCAGAAGCTCATTGAGTTCCTAATCATGTATTAACCCAGGTTCTTGTTTCTCAGCTGAATCTGGGTTGCTGTTGTGAGTATAATGTATAAGCCATCTGGAATATTCAGGAAAAAAAAGTAGGATATAATTTCAGGAAATAATTAAATTAAGTAAATCAATTAATTAGTGGAACAACTTTCCTGCAGAAGTTGTGGGGATTATTAAGAAGAGATTGGACAACCATTTGTCTGAAATGGTATGGAGTTTCCTGCTTGATCAGGGGGTTGGACTAGAAGACCTCCAAAGTCCCTTCCAACTCTGTTATTCTGTTAGATTGAGAGGCGATTTGATGTCATGGTTCAGGCACCCGGCTGGAATCCACGAGACCATGGGTTATCTCCTGACTTAGAACATCTCCTGCCTTAGTCACAAAGCCAACTGGATGACTTTCAATCAGCTCCTTTCTTTCAGCCCTAGGAAGAAAGCAATGGCAAATCACTTCTGAAAATCTTGCCAATACAAATCTTGTATTGTACTGTATTGTATGTATTGTATTGTATTGTATTGTACGTATTGTATTGCATTGTATTGTATTGTACTGTACTGTACTGTATTGTACTGTATCGTATTGTATTCTACTCTATTCTACTCTACTCCAGATAATGTAGTAATTTACTATAACTGATGCCTTCACTTTATACAAATTCCTTCAACCCGGCCAACTGCAATGATTTTTTTCTGCAATTTGTTATCCAGTCACATCACATGGTGAAAGAATATGATGTCACAGTAACAACTGCAATAATAATGGCTAAAGCAAAATTGTGCCTAGCATTCCAAGAAGATACCATTATCTTCCATCACAGAGAGAAATATATTTCAAGCACAACAGTGCTAGCTTTGAGGCAGAAATTTATAATGCCGATGAGAAAAATCTATATCCATTTATTTTACTTACAGGAGTCTTTAATTCACATGAGACATTCTTCAGTATGGGTCTCTAAAAGTGTAATAGAAGTATCAAAAATAGACCAGAACTAATGTATTCAAGTGCTCTCTCTATAAAGAGTTATTGGATTATTTTCAAAGGAATCCAAAGGGAACAAAATTTGGGCTAGGAGAGAAATTTGTTTGCTTCATATTTACACACAAATGCACTTACTTGAAATGGCATGTGGACTAAAACTGAGTTTGTCCTTTTAAATTTTGACTGCTCCCATCAAAAATCTCTACAAATCTGTAAATAATAACAGAAAATGGAAGAATGCATTTCTTTCTGTGAAAACATTGTCAATAGAAACATATGTGCATATAAACATGCAACTATTAGAGACATATGCATAAATACGAGTTCAGGTAAGACCTCAACTTACAACTATTTGTTCAAAGTTACAACAGTACTCAACTGAAGTGACTTATGGTCATCACAAGATTCCCATGATCATGTGATCGAAAGTTGTGCTCTTTGGCAACCGGCATATATTTACTGTCAACTCAAAAAACATCAGAATGGTCAAACAAATGGCAACTTCAAATCTCAATAAATAAATGCTCTGTCATATTGGCAAAAAAAATCTATCATATTGACAAAAAAATCAGAAAATAAAATACAAGCTGAATAGTGAAGACCTTGTTGATGATCCAAGCTCTATAAAGGACCTTGGAATACACATCTCTAATGATCTAAGTGCTAGAGCCCACTGTAACTACATAGCCAAAAAGGCATTAAGAGTTGTTAACCTAATCCTATGTAGTTTTTTCTCTGGTAATATTGCACTACTTACTAGAGCATACAAAACATTTGCTAGACCAATACTCGAATACAGCTCATCAGTCTGGAACCCACATTATGTATCTGTTATTAGCACAGAAAGTCCAGAAATATTGTGCAAGAAGAGTTCTCCTCTACTCGTTGTAGAATACCTTATGCCACCAGATTTGAAATTCTAGACCTAGAAAACCTTGAATTACGCCGTCTTCAGTCTGATCTAAGTATGGTATATAAAATCATACATTGCAATGACTTACCTGTCAATGAATACTTCAGCTTCAACCTTAACAACACAAGAGCACACAATAGATGCAAACTCAAGGTAAACCTCACCAAACTTGATTGCGGGAAATATGACTTCATTTAGATTAATGCCAACATGTTGCTCCTAATAAATCTTTTGAATTTTTTTGAAGCTTGGCTCAAAGCTCATGATTTAAGTAGGGCAATTGCTGGAACCCTGACAGCTACAATATTTGCAGCTTCCTAAGTCATGTGACTTCCAGTGGTGACCTTCCCAACTGGTTTCAGAAAAGCAAGTCCATGGGGAAGCAAGAATTATTTAATGATTGTTTGTTTCACTTAACAACTGCAGTGATCGGCTTAACAACCATGGCAAAAATGGTCATAAAACTGGGCTATGCCTTGCATAGCAGTGGAAATTCTGGTCTCAACTGTAGTTGTACATGGAGGACTAGGATATACATTTCCATTTGAGCTTTAGTAGAAATATTCTCCAACACATGCAGGCATAGGACTACTGAAATTAATGGGGAAAGCTGAGAAAATGAGAGGAAACAGACTAGACTGATTCATCTATCACAATTAATGAAGAACTGGACAAGACTCTGAAAGCTAATCCAATAGCCTTAAGCAAACCAAACAATGGAACACAGTTTGTTAAGCGTGTTCTCAGAGCGCGACAATTGTGGGAGAAATTAGAAAAGAAAGCACAGTGTATTTCTACAGATTGGTACCGCTCACTTTGTGGAGTTCTTTAATTGTGCATATATCTCCTGTCTGTTCTTTAAAAACCACACTATTATCAAGCTGAATCTGAAATAACTGATACTGTATGTCCCTTGCAATATTCTCCAGTTGATAGGGGCATAATTGAGAATCTTGGAGTTGAATACTCCAGGAAGACACCAAAGGAGATACATCTTCTAGTCCCTGGTTTACCTACTCCTCCTCCTCCTCTTCCACCACCACTACGACCACTGCATCCTAATCCTCATTCTCTTCTTCTTCCACTTCCCTTCCTCATTCTTCCCTTTTCCTTTTCCCTTTCTCTTTCCTTACATTTCCCTTCCTTTTCGTGTTCTTACATTTCCCTTCCTTTTCGTGTTCTTACATTTCCCTTCTTTTTCATTTCCGTACATTTCCCTTCCTTTCCCTTTCCTTACATTTCCCTTCCCTTCTTTTCCTTGCCTTTCCCTTCCTTCCCTTGCCTTCCCTGCTTTGTCCCTCTTCTTCTAAAAACAGAACAGCCTAAACAAGTTTTTTATCAGCTTCCAATTGCATTATGGCATCCTGTCAAAAATATTAAAGTTTAAACATTGCAGCCCAGCCTTATGAGTATAACAAGAATCCTGTCAAAAAGTATTTTCAATACATTTTCAATACCCAACGAATTCATTGCATCAAGTCTGGGAATTGATCTGGGAGGGAGGGAGGGTGGGAGAGAGGAAGTTTATGTAATGATGGCTGCAGCATGTAACTTCTAAGTGCAAATCTCCTGTTTAGACAATCACAAAACTTAAAAACTTAAGAAATTACTGTCAGAATTGATTTTGTGTACAAAAGGTAAGTGTTTCCTGGTCCAGTTGTGTCCAACTCCAGGACACAGTGCTCATCTCTGTTTCTTGGCTGAGGGAAACTTCCTTTTTTCCTTCTTTCCATCCTTCCCACCCAGATCAATTACCTTCCCACAGAAGTGGTACCTATTTAACTATTTGCATTTGCATGCTTTCAAACTGCTAGGTGGGCAGGAGCTGGGATAAAAATGGGAGCTCCCCCTGTTGTGGGTGCTTGGGTCTTGAACCCAGACTGTCACCTTTCTAGCTGAGAAACTCAGCCACTTTAACCTCTGAACCATCATGCTCAATGATGTATTCATGTTTTCAGTGAGTAATAAACAGTAGTACCTGACTGTTGGTAACTAGGTACATCTACCTAGACTTTTTACTTAAAATATCTAAGTAGATTACTACTGTCTTCTTCTGGGCTATTATTTTCACCTTTCCAATATTGCCTACATCCCATAATTCTCTGTATGGGGGGAGAAGAGTCCCATCTAACTACTGGCCAAAGTTTGCTTTGCTTAGTTTGGACATGCTGAGTTCAGTATGTGCTGTATAAACCAATAGGACTCTGCAGTTTTCAATAGGGCAGCCCAGTTTGAGCAAGGTTTAGTTGAACATCTTTGGCGAAAGAAAGAAAGAAAGAAAGAAAGAAAGAAAGAAAGAAAGAAAGAAAGAAAGAAAGAAAGAAAGAAAGAAAGAAAGAAAGAAAGAAAGAGCTGGTCAATGAAGATTAAGCTATGTGCATATGGACATTACTGACAAACCAGGATATACTTGAGCAATGATTAGTAAGGCAGGTTTTACAGCTATATCAGAGATACATTTACAGGAAGTACATTTGTAGAGATATACAAAGCCTAATACCTTGCTAACTCTTGGAGAAGGGTCCTAAAGGAGTCATGGTGGCACAGTGGTTAGAATGCACTATTACAGGTTGACAGCATTCACTGTCAGGAGTTCGATTCTCACCGGCTCAAGGTTGACTCAGAGATTCTCCATATATGTTCAATCCGAACCCCTTTCTGGATCTTTGGATTTCAACACCTAAAATGCCCCAGATGGCTCAACCTTTGAAGAGAATTGTTTTAGTTGAAATCCATAAATCTCCACTGTTGCAAAAACATAGTGAGCCACAGAATAGGTCTCTTCAATGGGACTCATTTGGAGCCTCTGCTCTCCATGATAAATCTGGAAATTCTAGCATGGTCCATGATTCATGAGATCCTGAGTCTGGAATTAAGATCATCTTGACTTAGTTGAGCCCTGGTGGCAAAGTGGTTAAAATCTAGTATTGCAGCCAAACTCTGCCTGCAGCCTGGAGTTCAATCCTGACCAGCTCAAGGTTGACTCAGCCTTCCATCCTTCCAAGGTTGGTAAAATGAGGATCCAGATTGTTGGGGGCAATAGGCCAATGGTGTAAACTGCTTAGGGAGTGCTGTAAACCACTATGAAGAGGTCTAAGTGTTATTGTTTTTGCTAAAGTATGTGCACTGATGCTTGTGTGCCTGGGAAGAAAGACATGCCCCCATTTTAGCAAGCTCAGAGCAGGTGGTATAATAGATAAAGAAGGGACCAGGAAGAAATCCATAACTTTCCATCAACGTGCAGCTGCCCCTTATGGTTAATGAATCGTGATAGTCTGAAGATTTATTCTTGGATTCACACCTCCTACAGCTTCAGAGCGTGTGATCTATACAATGAGAAGGAACATATGCCTCTGTGGAGCAAAATGCCATGGAGTTTAGCAGAATATGTAGTTCCAAATACAAACCTCTCCATCCCATGTTTACCCTTTGATGGAACTGGGTTTTGGTGCAGTGGTGGGATTCAAATTTTTTTGTACTACCGCTTCTGTGAGTGGCTTGGTAGGTGCGATGTGGCTTGGTGGGTATGACTTGGTGGGAGTAGCAGGGGAAGGATACTGTAAAATCTCCATCCCTTCCCCACTCCTGGGGAAAGTTTACTCCAAAATCCCATTCTCTCCCTACCCCACTAGCCTGCTTTCCAGCTCTGTTCTCCTGTGCAGGGCAACAAAAGAAGACCCAGCCAATCAGCTGGGACTCAGGAGGCAGAGAATAGATGGGGGCGGGGTCAGTCAGAGGTGGTATTTGCCGGTTCTCTGAACTACTCAAAATTTCCACTACCGGTTCTCCAGAACTGGTCAGAACCTGCTGAATACTACTTCTGTTTTGGTGACCTTACTGACTTTGAAATTGCAGTCATTTTCTCTGCTAGACCATTGAACTATGTTACGTGTTCCATGGTTAGAATAACAGAACAACCGAGTTGAAAATGGACCTTGGAGATCTTCTAATCCAACCTCTTGTTCAGATAGGAAACTCTATATTATTTCAGACAAATAGTTGTCCAATCTCTTCTCAAAACCTCCGGTGTTGGAGCACGCACAACTTCTGCAGGTAAGGTGTTCCAGTGACACAATAGCAATTGTAATTAATTGCTATGAGCCATGGTGGCACTGTGGTTAGAGTGCAGTACTGCAGGTTACTTCTGCTGATTGCGGGCTGCCTGCAATTTGGTAGTTCAAATCTCACCGGGCTCAAGGTTGACTCAGCCTTCCATCCTTCTGAGGTGAGTAAAATGAGGACCCAGATTGTTGGGGGCAATAGGCTGACTCTGTAAACAGCTTAGAGGGGTCTGTAAAGCACTGCAAAGCGGTATATAAGTCTAAGTGCTCTTGCTATTCATGGCCAAGAAATTCTTCTTCTTAGTTCTAGGTTGGTTCTCTCCTTGATTAGTTTTCATTCATTGCTTCTTGTTTTACCTTCAGGTGCTTTGGGGGATAGATTCTAGCAGCCCATTGGATATTGGAACAATGCTACCTAAGCCACCTTTCCTAAAACTAGGATTTTTCTAGTTATGTTGGGAGTACAGTCCCCTGGAAATTCTGATCTTCATGACCTGAACCGTCTGGAAATTGTAATCCATTCACATCCTGAAAGCTTCAAGTTGAGAAATGCCAAATTGGCAAAGACCAGTTTAAATCCTCGTTTTCTTCACAGTATTACAAAAATACCCCTCCATTTGACTCTCTTCACCACAATCATAAGCATAATAACAGAAACAATGGCTGTTTTCTTAGAGTTGGGATCATGAATGTGAAAATAGAAAAGAAGCTATCAAGCCACTTTTCCATAGTGGTCCTTCTCTAAAGGAAGGCAGAGTCATATTTTCAAAGCTTTATTAGGGAGACAGGTTAGTTCTTTTCAAGGAGTAATAACCCTGTCCAAAGGTTAATAAATCAACGTTCTAACAAAATTTAATGGAAAGGTTTCAGAGAACTCTAGGGAACCACACAAAAGAGACTGTCAGCCAGTGATCTAGACATCGTGTCTTCAAACAGCAAACTAACTGCAGTTCTGGTTGCAAATTGGCTTAGAATTTAGCTTTTCTGGCAGTAGCTAACAAAAACAAAAATGAAATATCCCCATTATTGCTTGTCAACAAGCTGACCTAGACAGAATATGCTCAAATTCCAGTCTAGGACTACAAAAAGTTTCAAATTTTCCTTTTGGAATGGCATTTGGGGGGGCTTTTTAGGAACAAATATGCAGTGGGTGGAAGAACCAGCCTTGATACTTGGACTTGATGGATTTTAAAGCAATGCTAGTTAACTAAATTCATTTCTTTTCTTTTCTACTTTGGGGCAAAATCTGAAGCTAACATTGCAGCCCTGGGAAGAAGGGATTCAAATTAAGATTACACATGGTTCTCAATTCACAACTGCATTTAGAACTGGTATTTTGGTCATAAGCTGTGGTTGTCCCATGTCAAGGCATGTGTAAGAACCCTTCACTCAATAATCACAATCACAACATTTCCAGTTGGGGTTATTAAGCGATTACATAGGCCAGTGCTAGAATTCATTTTTTTTTAATACCGGTTCTATGGGCATGGCTTGGTGGGCATGGTGTGACTTGGTAGGGGTGGCAGGGGAAGGATACTGTAAAATCCCCATTTCCATCCAACTCCAGGGGAAGGATACTGCAAAATCTCCATTCCCTCCCCACTCCACTAACCTGCTTTCCAGATCTGTTCTCCTGTGCAGGGCAACCAAAGAAGACCCAGCTGATCAGATGGGCCTTGGGAGAAGGGAATAGTTGGGAGTCGAGCCAATCAGAGGTGCTATTTCCCAGTTCTCCCAACTACTCAAAATTTCTGCTACCAGTTTTCCAGAACCTGTCAGAACTGGCTGAATAGCTCCACTGGCATGGGACCTTAAGCAGAGTGTGAAGGGGTATAGGGTCTGGGAGGCTTTGGGGGGACCTGATATTGGCTATGTACCAGCTGGGGTTGTACTACAATGCATTGGAAAGACACAGCCACCCCAGCTTAATCTGGCAGCAGAACCAGGCCTGGACTTGAAGTATAGTACAGGCCTTCAGGGGCCTTCAGCAGTATCAGTCAGCTGTCTGTCAGGGTTCCAAATAATGTGCCCATAGCAAACAGAACTCCAAGGCAGGTAGGTTCCTCAAAGAATAGTTTTATTGGACATATCATATTGGCACAGGCTGGTGCAAACAGACTCTGAAGGTTCCCGAGGTTTTCAGCTAATTAAAAGTAAAAGTTTTTCCCCTTTCCCAAACAATCAGTCACATGGTCCAATCAAGGCGCCGTCCAGTTGCCTGGTAACATCACTCCTCTTCTCTCTGGCCACCTGTGAGAATGCCCTTGGTTTTCAGGAGAAAGTATTTTGTTTTGGCTACAAAACCCCAACTATCTCTAGTCTCTACCTCCCTATCCATCAGCTCCATCAGCTCCAGTGTGAATGAATGAATGAATGAATGAATGAATGGATGGATGGATGGATGAATTCTTTATTGGCCAAGTGCAATTAGACACACAAGGAATTTGTCTTGGTGCATATGTGGCAACATTGAAGCCTCAAAATGGCCTCAGCCAGGTCAGCTTCAGGGTTGACACTGCCACCATTCCAGACCTTCATGTCAATCCTAGAACTGCTCCTCATAAATACCACCTCATGTTGTTCTCCAAGGTGTGTGAGCCATGAGGAATAATGTGATTGCTCCCACTGCCAGCACTTCTGAATGTCAGATTAATTTTCCCTTTTGTTCCTTTTACCCCCATTAGAAAGTCCTTATTCATAAAATTTCCAGATTTGACCTTCCGGTAACATTGGGAAGGACTGTTACGAAAGCCATTCAAAAACAAATAGCATGTTGCAAAACTAGTCGTCTCTAGAAGCAATGCAACCAGGCCAGAAAGGATTAAGGAAAGGAAACCTCAAAAAGACTTAATTCCATGAACATTTAAAAAATCATATTCAATAACCCAAGCCCAAAGGTGATATAGGGAAGAATTAACTTACTTAAACAAATACTAAAACAAACTTCCAATGAACTGACAGACCATTCAAATAACACAAACGCACACCTGCACACACATCTTCCACAAACCATGCATCTCCTTGGCATGTACACACACCTTTTTCCTATAAATCTAGGCCCCTAGGGACAATGTTTTATAGACCATCTTTTCGGGAGCTTACCTCGGTGCTGTGCTTTTGAAAGTTAAAAATTAAACTTCCTCTTCAACTCGGGGACCTCTCTTTGATCTTCCATCATGAGAATGTTCTGCTTTCCTTCAAGCATATTTTTCCCCCCCTCATGATGTGGAGAAACCAGTGTGGCTTATTCAAGGTATCAGATCTTCTTTCCTGGAGCCCATTCATGTGGACTACGGAAGCCTTTGGAAGCTCTGCAAGACTTTGCATGGAGCATCCAAAGTCTTTCCATGTCACATGGAATTTGCAAAGGCTCTGGAAGGCCAGCACAATGTTGGAAAGTTTCTAAAACTCAGAAGAAACTTTCTGAGGTGCTTTCAAAAGCTACCCCAGCTTTCTAGAGCCTTTGAAAATCTCAGGTTGACTTGGAACAGCTGCAGGGAGTCCATGAAAATTCTCACAGAGCTTCTAAAAGCCTCCCAAATTGTACCAGGTTTTCAAATTAGGTGGAATTATATTAGGTTGAATACCGAATTGGGTCAGTCTGATTCTAACCATTCCTTCCATCTGATGAATATAGTACATAGGTGCAATCCCCATTAAAGGCACTGATCAGATGCGAAAGCATCCAATTCAGTTTGTCACAATCATTGGTGATTCAGTTCAAAGATCCCATCTGAAGGGGTGAGTTGCTCAAAATGTCTTTGAATTAAAATTTTGCACAACTCCACATTATTCCATCTGGCAATTAGTCTATTTCTGGGGGGAGAAGGTTTCTTCTCTGCTGCTTGACAGAATTTGCAATTTTTCCTGATTGTTACATTTAACCATTAACAACATTTTACATTCATAGCGAAGAAATTCATCGGAATATTATACCAAGAAGACAGCATAACTATATAAAAGAATAAGGTTAACATATTATTTTATAGTTTGGCTGGCCGCAATTTTCATCTGTATTTATAATTTATTTGATCTTTATGCTATCTTTATTACATTCCAGGAAACTCAAGGTAGCAAATTTCTGGAATACCCTTCCCTCCACCTATTTTTCCCAGAATCACCTTATGAAGTGTATTGGGCTGAGAGAGAGAGAGACCAAAATCACCCAGTTGGTTTTTATATCTAATGTAGGACTAGAACTCACATTCTCCCGGTGATTGGCACAAAGGTACCAAGCTGGCTTTCCTGCCTAAAATGGGACTAGTACTCACAATTTCCTGGTGATAGATTCAAAGTTACCCAGCTGGCTTTCATGCCTAAGGTAGAACTAGAAGTCACAGTCTCCTGGCAATTGACCCAAAGTCACCTAGTTGACCTTTATGACTAAGTCAGAGATTAGTACTCACAGTCTCCTGGTAATTGGTCCAAAGTCACTCACCTGGTTTTCATGCCTAAAATGGGACTAGAACTCCCAGTCTCCTGGTTTTTAGCCTGTTGCCTTCACCAGTACACCAAACTGGCTCTAATTGTATATTTAGAATAATATGTAAAGATGGTTTATCTCTCAAAAAATAGACTAACTGTCTACTGTTGCCTCTAGGGTACATGGTTCTACATGTCTCTATTTGTTTTAAATTTGTATTTTTCAGACCACAGATATAGAGAGTGTAACTGTTTTACCATGATTGGTCAGTGAATACTATTCCAGGCTTAATGGGTTTCTTTATTGCTTAATGATTAATATTTTGGTCTGCAGGCCAAACATTTATTCCATTGTCTTTTTTGTTTCTTCAAACGAATATATTAGAACTAATAAATTGTAATCCAGAAATTAGTTGGAGCATGGTCGGCCCAATCAGTCTGTCCCAACATTTGTGAATATCTCATTCCTTCCCCATGCATCGACGTCCAGTAAGATCCCAAGGAGTCATTCCTTCACATCATAAAACAACTCAAACGTTATTCTGGTATAGCCAGAAAACACAAAATGTAAATTGCAATGCATGCACATTTCCTTTTGCCAATGTTACTTATGTTACTTTCCACTTCAAGCAGAATTTTAAACATCGAAGTTGAAAACGGGATCTAGAAACATTTGAAGCATCACTCACGATTGTTCAGTTTTGCGGGCAGTTTTAAACAAGAGGTATCCAAGGAAAACATAATATGATTGTCTGGACAGGCTTGGAATGCTTCCAGGGGAGGAAATCCTTTTGTTTCAAACCTACAGTATCAAAGGCACAAGGCTCACAGCCCCCTTAATGTATTTTGCACACAGAAAATCAACTTAGGAAATAGGAAGTGTGCATCTAGGATTTCATGGCTGCAGTTCTCAGAGGCTACAGATGTTTGGAAAGGATGAAGGAAAACGCTCAGGTTTCTCTAGACAGGAGCAGTGGAGGCCTTATTAGCAGGAATTTACAAAAGAGCAAATCAGAGAAACTTAATAGCATAAAAGCAGGATGGGGAAAACAATGGTAGATCCTTCAACATGGATTAGAACACTGTGCTGTCAAGGCCAGTTTGTTCCTGCCCACACAAAGTCTATGAGAAGAATCACACCTTTTGTAGGCTTGTTCAAGGTATCCATGTTTCATCTTGATAAGTCATTATATATCAGAGAAGTTATGCAATTTGCTTTGCTCAAGATCAGAGGTCACCAACCTTGACAAACTTTAAGATTTGTGGATTTCAACTCCTGGAATTCCCCAGTCAGCTTGCTGGCTGACTGGGGTATTCTGGGAGTTGAAGCCCATAAGTCTTAGAGTCACCAGGTTTGGAGACCCTTGGTCAAAATGATTCTCATTGGTTTGAGAACCTTCTCTGGTATTTCTAGAAACCATTAAGAGGTTTCTGTGAATGCATTGGGCATACATGCTTATCTGGACCTCATTGAACCATTGGAGGAGACTTCCTTAAAGCCATCTTATCTAGTTCTCATTGAACCATTGGAAGAGACTTCCATAAAACCTGGTTTGACATTGGGAAATGTCAAAGGAGGCATTCAGATATCATGAAGCAAAGCAGTACAACAGTTGCATTTTTTATTTATTTATTTATTTTCATTTTGTCAATTGCTTACAAGATAATAGGTATAAGTAAAAACATAGTTATGAATACATGGATACATATAAGAAAAATAAAAAATATATAAAAGAAACAATAGGACAGGGATGGTAGGCACGTTGGTCCGCTTATGCACGTCCCCTACAGACCTCTTAGGAAAGGGGTGAGGTCAATAGTAGACAGTCTAAGGTTAAAATTTTGGGGGTTTGGGGAAAAAACCACAGAGTCAGGTAGAGTATTCCAGAAATTGACCACTCTGTTGCTGAAGTCATATTTCCTGCAATCAAGTTTAGTGCGATTAACCTTGAGTTTGTATCTATTGTTTGCTCTTGTGTTGTTATGGTTGAAGCTGAAATATTCATTGACTGGTAGGACATTGCAATGTATGATTTTATGTACTATACTTAGATCATACCAAAGACGGCATAATTCTAGGTTTTCTAGGTCTAGAATTTCAAGACTGTTGGCATAAGGTATTCTGCAACAAGTAGAGGAGTGGAGAACTCTTCTTGTGAAATATTTCTGGACTTTCTCAACTGTGTTAATATCAGATACGTAATGTGGGTTCCAAACTGATGAGCTGTATTTTACAAATCAGGGGCATGTTGCTTTGAAACATCAAAGCAACATTGGTGAAGCAACCTTCTAAAATGTGGACAGCCATACACTATAGTCATCTAACTCCTGCTTCTGATGCAGAAGGTCTTCATTTCAGTCTTTGAATTATCTTTCCCGTCCTTCTGCTTGGCTTCATGGAGTGTTCAGATCAGTTGAGAAATTATTACAATCGATGTGGAAGGACTGAATAATGATGCCTTCTTCATTAATCAAACACCCATGGATACAGAATGATTTCTGATATATGTATTTCTTCTCAGAATCTCATGACAAACCCAATCGCATACCTTATTCATGATAGATGAGAAAAGTTGACTTAAATATTGAACATAGTTAGTGACCCAAGACCTTAAGTAGATGTTTTGTGGGGTTAAAGATATTTTACCAGTGTTTTCATCTATTTGTGTTAGTTTGGTTGTCTAGTCCAGTCCTTAAGAAACACAATGAATTACACAGTTCATGAGACATTACTTGCACAGAGGACAATGAAGAACAGGAATTGACTTCATCCCATAACAGGTGTTACACAGCACCTTTAAAGGCCTTCATGACTTGAGACTAGGTTATCTGAGGGATTGTCTCTTGCAATTACATCTTCCCGGCCCACCAGAGTGGGGAGGCAGGGAATGTTGTGTGTCCCATCCTCTAGGGCAGAGGTCATCAAACTTGACAACTTTAAGACTTGTGTACTTCAATTCCCAGAATTCCCCAGAATAGAATGACCCCCACTCTAGCACTCTTCCAGAAGGCTCTGAAGACCTGATTCTGCCAGGGAGCCTGGGAAACCCAGAGCAGGATGGAGCCCATCAAATGGCTCATGTGAGGTGCTGTCACTGGGAACGGGGGGTGCTTTTAATATATTAATTTATTATATGACTTCTTTTATTAGTTTTATTGCTTTTATATGGGGTTTTATATTCTTAAGCCACTTTGAGTCGCCATGTGCAAATAGGCAGTAATATAAATGCCACAGATAGATAAATAGATAGATAGATGGATTGGAGAGGAGAGAGAGAGAGAGAGAGAGAGAAATGTCCTGCCCTAATCTCAGAAGGCCACAAAATTATCTTTCTCTGAATTCATTTGTGAAGTAAAGGAGCCAATAAGATGCAGATGCATTTTCTGTAAAGCTTGTATATCAGAGGACTTGGGATAACAAATAGCATCCATGATTAGAAGCAGAATGTCACGTCCCTTGCCAATATCTGTACATATCTGGATATACATCGGTAGCTGTTTAGTGATGTTCTGCTGGATTCCCTTAATGTATCATTTTGTGTGACTAGCATACAGGGTGTGACTAAAAGGTGCCAGAAATAATCTGGATGAATATCTGGAAACATCAAAATTAGCAAATTCTGGAACCTGCTATTGGGGGGGAGTGGGGGGGGAGGAGTCTTTTACAGGCTCTTATTTCCAGTATGAGAAATATTGTACCATAAAGAAATCTCCAGGAAAACTAGTCTCCTTGCTCTAAATCTCTGAACATTATATTTACTGAGGGAAAAAATGAGATGGATGGGTGATCATTTGTTCATAAATAATCTCAGTGGCTAAAGCAATAGGTTCTTAAAATAGAGTAGAGTAAAATAGAGTAGAGTAGAGTAGAGTGGAGTGGAGTGGAGTGGAGTGGAGTGGAGTGGAATTCTTTATTGGCCAAGTGTAATTGGACATACAAAGAATTTGCCTTGGTGCAAATGCTATCAATGTACATAAAAGAAAAGATACATTCATCAAAAGTCAAGAATCATAAGGTACTTTGTAATACTTGGACAGTGTTGAGGGAATTATTTGTTTAGCAGAGTGATTGTGTTTGGGAAAAAAATGTCCTTGTGTCTAATTGTTCTGGTGTTCACTGTTCTGTAGCATTGTTTTGAGGGTAGAAGTTGAAACAATTTATGTCTGGGATGTGAGGGGTCTGTAAATATTTTCACAGCCCTCTTTTTGACTTGTGCAGTATACAAGTCCTCGATTGAAGGCAGGTTGGTATTAATTGTTTTTTCTGCAGTCCTAATTATCCTCTGAAGTTTGTGTCTGTCCTGTTGAGTTGCAGAACCAAACTAGTTAGATAGTTATAGAGGTGCAGATGACAGACTCATTCATTCCTCTGTAGAACTGGATTAGCAGCTCCTTGGGCAGTTTGAGCTTTCTGAGTTAGCGCAAGTAAGAAAATTCTTTGTTGTGCTTTTTTGGTGCACACAAGTTAGAGCAAAACAAAACAACCCTGAGTATCTACCTACATCTTCATCTGTATACTGTATGTAATTTTGTAGAATTTGCACATACTCTTTGCAAAAATTTCAGTGTTCCATTTTACAATATTCCATTACAATTCCAAAGTAAACATTGATTTGAGAATAATACCAGGAATGCTGTTTCAATGCAAGCAATGTATTTTTTTTCCCTTTTTATGACCCCTGCAAGTCCCTGATTTGGGGTACAGTTGAGATGGATGGATGGAGCTGAGCGTTTACTGGTCGGATGCCCTTTCTGATACTTACGCAGAGTTCACAGGATATGTTTTTTCTGTGCACCCTGAGAGAGAAACATCTGCCACTACCTAGGATCAAACTCTCAACTTTCTGAGTGGGGGGTGAGGATCTTCTCCACTGGGCCACCACATTTCTGACAATCAATATATGATTGGGGGGGTTTTTTGGTACTTTTTTTTACTGATTCCAATAAAAAAGAATACATGCAAGTAAGGTTAAACTATGGAGTCTCTGGTGCTCTCTGAGCCTAGTTGCTCATTGGCAGACATTTCATGATCTGCCTAGGTAACGTCATCAGGGCACTGATGACGTTACCTAGTCGGGTAATAAAACGTCTGCAAGCAGAGAGCACTGAGGACTCCACAATTTTACCTGATTGCATTTGTTGACATTGTTAAAATGTCAAGCCCGTTCTTCACAACAAGAATGAAATTATCTAAATTGCTTTTGCAATTTCTGTTAATAATTCATGGGTGCATTGCAAAAAAGCTTATTTGGTCTAATTACCAACTCAGCAATGGCATTTTCACAGTATGCTTGGGGTGGTTAGTCTTATCTTTGGTTATTCTTCTATCCTTTGCTTATTCAATTATTCTGAAAGCTGATCACTTCAGTATTTAGGTTATGACCGAGGAGTGGTTGGATTCAGCCAATTCGCACCAGTTCAAGCAAACTGGTTGTTAAATCCCCTCCCCCCACCAGCTATCAAAGTGGATCCTGGGCGCTGCACTGCAATTAAGAAACGGGCTATGGAGTGGCCGGAGTGAGGGAAGAAGGCTACTTTTCCTCTTTCTCCTCCTTACACCTTCTCCTCCATTCCTGCTGGCTGTTTCGTTGCCCGTTTCTCCATTGCAGCACAGCACCCAGGATCCACTTTGATAGTGGTGGTGGGGATGTAATTTAACAACCGGTTCATCCAGGGTAAGGCTGGCCAATGTGAGAGGCTCATGGGCCATGCCTCCCATGACAGCCAACCTGACCTTGGGAGAACTGGTTGCTGAATTATTTAAATACCACCATTTGCTTGGATGCAACGGATGTTTGGAGTGATGTGTAACTAAATGTCAGAGGTTGAAATGCATATAAAATCTTGTTGCCATCATAATTCATGGCCTGGAATCAGATGATCTGAGTAACTGTCTTGTCCCAATTAAATTAACTCATCCCACCCAGTCATACAGGGAGGGAATGTTGCAGATCCCATTGGTTAAACTATTTTGACTGGTGGAATTCAAGAAGGGACCCCTATGGAACATTCATACCCCACTTTCTGTCCTTTCAGAAGAATGTGAAAACCTGGACCTGCCAACTGATATGGGGGGTCTAATCGTGATATAAGTAGCCCTCGGTTTACAACCATTCAAAGTTATAATGGCAGAGGAAAAGGGGAATTATGACCATTTTAAACACTTAATGATCATTGCAGCATCTCTATAGTCACATGATTAAAATTTGAGTACTTGGCAACTGACTCATATTTATGATGCTTCCAGGGTCCTGAGATCATGTGATCACCTTTTGCAGCTATTTTTTCCTATCTATCTTCTATCTTGTATCTATCATCACTATCTAATCTCTATCTATCTATCTATCTATCTATCTATCTATCTATCTATCTATCTATCTTTCTGTCTTGCTATCTATTGCTATCTATCGATCTATCGATCTATCTATCATCTTTCCTATCTATCTTCTATCTTCTATCTATCATCTATATCTAATCTCTATCTATCTTTCTATCTCTCTATCTATCTCTCTATCTATCTATCTATCTATCTATCTATCTATCTATCTATCTATCTATCTATCTATCTATCTATCTATCTATCTATCTATCTATCTATCTATCTATCTATCCATCTATCATCTTTCCTATCTTCTATCTTGTATCTATCATCTATCTAATTTCTATCTATCTATCTATCTATCTATCTATCTATCTATCTATCTATCTATCTATCTATCTATCTATCTATCTTTCTATCTATCTATCTATCTATCTATCTATCTATCTATGATCATGCAATCAAAATTCAGATGCTTGGCAGCTGGTTCATATTTATGACCGTTGTAGTATCGTGCAGGTCATGTGATCAGCTTTTGCGACCTTCTGACAAGCAAAGTCAATGGGAAATCCAGATTAATTTAGCAACCATATTACTTACTTAACAAATGCAATGGTTCACTTAACAACCATGGCAAGAAAAGCTGTACCATGGGGCAAACTCCCTTAATCAGTGTTTTGCTTAGCAGCATAAATTTTGGGCTCAGTTGTGGTCATAACTTGAGGACTATTTGTAAAATAAAATCTTGGATGGATTATTTTAGATAGAGAAAGGCAAGGAAGCCTTAGAATGATAGAAAGATGTGTAAATGAAAACACTGCGTTTGCACTCTGCACTATCTCCAACAACTGGATTCGCAGACATTGTCAAGAGACGTTAAAAAAAAAATTTATCAAGCAACCTGAGAATAAAGTAGAGAAACAGAAGATCCTATTTTTTTTCAGAAGAATTTTAAGAATGAGAATTTCTAGGGCAGAATTTGGTATAATATAAATAATTATTAGATAATATGGTCAGTGTTCCAACTCCCCATTTCATTCAGCACTCAGAATCAAAGTTCATTCAAGTAAGAATTTATTAAGGAAATCAAACTGGCACATCTGAGAAACCCCAAATCGGAGAGTTCCGTGTTTTCCCTTCCCAATTGAAAATTCAAAACCCATCCCCTGGATCCACCAGACCATCCCATGACTGAATCAACAATTGTCCCAACTGGAGACATTCCTCCAACCACTCCTTTGCAGGTGCAGGGTAACTTGTCCTTGACTTTATGAGAAGAATGTTGTTATGTCTAATCTTCCACCTCTTCGTGAAATTTCCCCCTCCCAAATTCCCAGGCACTAAGATGTGGCAGATTGGAAGCTTCTGAGTAAAATATGGCTTCCAAAGCTGACAATTATATTATGTCTAATAATTTATTAGCTAATAATTATCTAACTGAAGAGAGCTAAACAGCTTGAAATAGCTATGGTAGTCTCCCTTTATTTCTTTGCTGATAAATTTGAATTTAACACAAAATAGTTGGTTGCAGAGGTGAGTGCCTGTGAAGGCCCCTGGATTGGGGTTGAAAGATGGAAGCGGAAGCAGTTATGTTCCACCCCATCTTTGGATAGACCAGGTTGTCCTGATAGACAGTCTTACTGTGGGGAAAAAATCTCCCTCCTGGTACAGCCAATAAAGTAAGGAGAGACCATGTCCTAGAGGTTGATACCTCTGCTTAATATGCAAGTGGCCTCGGTTCAAATCCCAAACTGGTATGGGCAGCTGAAGAGAGCTAAACAGCTTGAAATAGCTATACTAGACTGCCTTTATTTCTTTTGTCAGTAAATTTAAATTCAACATTAATAATTATTCTACTTAATGTAACCTAGATCACTGTGTCTATGCACACTGAATATTTAAAGGCTTGTCTCTGAGTAGATTTGCATAGAATTCACTCCACCCTGCATTTGTTTTTTATTTTCATTTCACAATAAGTATTTTCTGGGTTTTTTTTGCCCCCTGTTTCAGTGATGGTTTCAAATTAACAGTGGCTTCACAGTGGCTCACTTCTTTTTTTCTTTCGTCCTCTTCTAGGTGCAATCTGCAGATTATCTGATAATGTTGCAAAATTATCAGTTTATGCCATACATTTCATATATTGAAAATGTTTCCATAACAGGATAGACCAGGTGAGCAGATGGGAGGCAAATGAATTCGCTAAAATCAGCACACTTAGCACCTTTCACTTCCAATTCAGGTCCTGGGAGTCTAATTAAAGATCACTGAACCAAGTGCTCAAAGACGCAACTAGTTTAATTGACGTAATTGTATGATTTAGAGGATTAATAAATCTGTTATTAATAGTGTAAATTAAATGTTCAACTTGTATATTAAAAGTCAATGAAGTATTTGCAAATCCATCAAATGATTGGGACCTTCAGCTTCAGTGTGTGTGAGTGTGTGTGTAAGAGAGAGAGGGGGAGAGAGAGTGGGGAGAGAGGGGGAATGAGAGAGAGGGAGGAACAGAGGAAGAGGGAGGGAGAGGGGGAGGGAGAGAGAGGGAATGAGAGAGGGAGGGACAGAGGGAGAGGGAAAAAGAGGGGTAGAAAAAGAGGGAGGGAGGAAAGGAAGAGGGAAGGACAGAGAGAGCGTGAGTGGGAGAGAGAAATGGAAAGAGAGAGTAGGGAAAGATTGTGGGAAAAGCCTCATGGAGAAGTAGGATATTTCCATAGTATACATAACCATAACTGCCATTTTCCCCTCCCAACCCCCCCCCCCACCGAAGTTATATATTTTTTTTGGGGTGGGTGGAAAATAAAGAAGGGGTCCCCCCCCCCCCCCCCCGAACCTCGACTTTTTTAAAATAAAGGTTTTCCTCTCTTCAATGACATCCTCAGACACCAGTGAAGTGATATTAATAGAAATCAGTATCCCAAAGATACCATTGGAATTTTTGCCTCTAACATTTTTTAAATTTTAATTTAATGTTTTTATTTTATTTTATTATTTTATTTTATTATTTTTGATCTCTTGTTGTACATTGTGGCGAATGTCTATGGAGATTCTCAGTCATCCAGCTCATGGTTGTCCCAAAGGTGCTTTTTCAGCCCCACCATCCAGTCAGAGCTGAAGAAGCTTCTTAGAGAAGAAGTGAAATGTCTTCAAAGAAAAACCAGAAAGTCCGGTTGCCCCTTGAAAAAGCAACTTTGGGACACACTGTGGTGAAGTTCCTGTACACAACGGCAGCTATACCTGGTTGTGCCATTCAGTATATGCTGTTCCTCCTGCAACATGCGCCCTGCCACTATAAAATATATAACCCCTACTCCGTTTTTCTTTAGAAGATCTATGAAGTCCTGGCTGGCTTTCAGTGAGGGAGAATGATACCCCTCATTTCATGATGTTTACTGTCTTCATCACTTCTTTCTACAGATCTCAACCCATTCGTCCATGTTGTGCAATATGGGAAACCCTAGATAGGCTTCATATCTTTCTCTGAACGGCAGGCAGAAGGTCAATCACTTTGACAAACTGCACGTCCTGTTTCCACACCCCCAGAAAAGCTATCCACAAACCTTAACAGCAAACCAGATCTGAGAGTCTCAATTTGCAAGCAGCAGTAACCTTTGAGTCCTCTCAAAGAGAAACCAACAGCCCTAATTCACGCAGGCTTTTCACAAACCACCTTTCGCACACATCTAAAAATAAATATTAAAACAGCTTGAAGTGCATGATCAGACGGAAAAACTTTTGTACCTGGGCGGCTGAGAATTATTCCACCCACGTTAAATGCCGCAGAATCATTTTCCCAGGAGAGATAAAGCAGGTATTGTAACACTAAAGACAATGGTTTCTTCAAAACAACTTTTTAAGGATATGCATCCATTTTTATTAATATTCAGATATGGCCAGTTCAGATCCACCATGAAGCAGGAAGAGGCAAATGCCTCCGCTGACAGATTTAGCAGAGTGGAGAATAAGGCAGGGGTGAAGGTGTCAACAGCCAGTCATCCTTCTGCTATGATTGGCAATCTTATTTATTTATTTGTTTGTTTGTTTGTTTGTCAAACATGTACAAGATAACAAGTATAAGTATGAACATAAACAGGAACAAAGGAAGTGTATATAAATAAATGGGGACAGTAAGACAGGGAAGGTAGGCACACTGGTGCGCTTATGCACGTCCCCTTTAAGGACCTCTTAGGAATGGGGTGAGGTCCACAGTAGACATTTTGAGGTTGAAGCTATGAGGGGTTGAGGCTGTAACAACGGAGTCGGGTAGGGTGTTCCAGGCATTGACCACTCTGTTGCTGAAGTCGTATTTTCTGCAATCGAGTTTGGAGCAGTTTACCTTGAGTTTGTATCGGTTGTTTGCCCATGTATTATTGTGGTTGAAGCTGAAGAAGTCGTTGACAGGTAAGACGTTGTAACAGACAATTTTGTGTACTATGTTTAGATCGGACCGCAGGTGGCGCAGTTCCAGGCTCGAAATTTTGGGCCTGGAGGCATAGGGAATTTTATTGTGAGTGGAGGAGTGGAGAACTTTTCTCAAGAAATACCTCTGAACCCCCTCAATTGTGTTAATGTCTGATATACAGTGTGGGTTCCAGGTGGACAAGCTGTATTTGGGGATTCTTCTGGATTGGTTTATTTCTTGGAAAAGGATGTAAAATCTTGATCAAACATGATCAATCTTATAAACCTCTTCTCAGGTTTGGTGAGATAGCAATCCAGTTGTGTTCTCTACTTTTAAACATGGATTTTTTTTTTTCTGGAAGCCACAAATCTCTCCAACTTCTCCAACAACCTGAGGGCAGGACAAGAAGTAACAAATGGAAACTCATCAAGGATGGAACCAACCTAGAACTAAGGAAAAATTTCCTCACCATTAAAACAATTAATCAATGGAACGACTTGCCTCCAGAAGTTGAAGTTTTTAAGAAGTGATTGGACAGTCATTTGTCTGAAATCAGTGGTGGGCTCCTGCCAGTTCGGAGCAGTTCTAGTGAACCAGTATGAACAACAATCAGTTGGTCCCGCCCACCTATCCCTGCCCTATCCTGTCTTACATTTCCTTCTTTTGCAGCTCAGCTGGTTCACATGGCAAAGTGGATTACTGTACCTCAGCTGTTCTACTTACCAGGGAAGGCAAGCTGGAGAGGTTCAAATTTGTGTTTATTATATGCTGCACGCATGCGCAAAGCACGCATTGGGCACTTGCGTGCGCAAAGCACACATCAGCGCACAAAACATGCACTCCCAAAACTGGTTGTTAAACTGGTTGCAGCCCACCACTGTCTGAAATGTTACAGCATTTCCTGCCTGAGCAATAGATTGGGCTAGAAGACATTTAAGGTCCCTTCCAACTCCGTTATTCTGTTAATCTCTGTGCCTTTAGGTTGACGTAATGTCAAGAGGTGAGTACGTAAATCTAGTTTTGTGTTGTCTAGCACAACTAATAAATGGTTTAAAGGTCTCCCCTGTTCAGTTGTGACCGACTTAAGGGAGTGATGGTCATCTCTGATCCTTAGCCAAGAGACCATACATTGCCTGAGAGATGTTTCCATGGATGATAATAACCTTTCTACCAAAGTATATACTGATACATTCTTCCATTTATAATCCATGGCCTTTAGATAAAGACTACGACCCAAAATTTTCAGTGATGCACCTGTCATCACTGTAACTAATTTAACAAATAATAATAATAAATAATAGCTGAGCTCATCATCTTCATTTCTTTCCACCTTTCCCAGCATTAGAGAGCTAGTGGTTTTCCCTCATGTGACTGACATAGGATAATTTGAATCTGATCATTTTGTCCTTCAAGTGAGAACTCTGACTTTATCTGTTTGAAAATCCTCTTGCTAGTCCTCTTGGCTGTCCATGGTATTCTCAAGAATCTTCTTCAACACCCAAGTTCAATTTAATACAGGTAGTCCTCAACTTGCAACCGTTCCAACGACACTGAAAAAAACAAGTTATTATGACCATTTTTTGCACACTTACAACCATTGCAGCATGGTCACACGATCAAAATCTGGACCCTTGGCAAATAGCATGTATTTATGACAGATGCCATATCCTGGGGTCACATGATCAACTTTTGTGACTGTCTGACAAGCTAAGTCAGTAAGAAAGGCAGATTCACTTAACAACCATTCTACCATAAAAATCTGCAGTGATTCATTTGACAACTGTGGGAGAAAGGTCGCAAAACTCACTTAACAACACACCCATTTATCAACAGAAATTTGGGGCTCAATTGTGATTGTAAGTCTAGAACTACATGTACTGTTTGCTTCCTATCCTGCTTCTTCAATGTTAATTGGGTTGATCGTATAATTACAATGGTGAATAAAATCACAAAGCACTTTTTGCCACCTGATTTTGAGGGGTAAGTTGAAGAAGAGGAGGAGAGGGAGGGAGGGAGGGAAGAAGGAAGGAAGGAACAGTAGGAGAGGGAGGGGAGGAGAGGAGAGGAAGGAAAGGAAGGAACAGAAGGAGAGGAAGGAAGGAAGGAAGGAAGGAAGGAAGGAAGGAAGGAAGGAAGGAAGGAACAGGAGGAGAGGAACAGAAGGAGACAGAGGAAGGAAGAGATGGAGGGATGGAAGGAGGGAGGGAGGGAGGAAGGAAGGAAGGAAGGAAGGAAGGAAGGAAGGAAGGAAGGGGAAGGAACAGGAGGAGAGGAGAGGAGGAGAGAAGAGAGGAAGGAAGGAAGAGATGGAGGGATGGAAGGAGGGAGGAAAGAAGGGGAAGGAACAGGAGGAGAGGAGAGGAAGGAACAGGAGGAGAGGGAAGGAAGGAAGGAAGGAAGGAAGGAAGGAAGGAAGGAAGGAAGGAAGGAAGGAAGGAAGGAAGGAACAGGAGGAGAGGAACAGAAGGAGACAGAGGAAGGAAGAGATGGAGGGATGGAAGGAGGGATGGAGGGAGGGAGGGAGGGAGGGAGGAAGGAAGGAAGGAAGGAAGGAAGGAAGGAAGGAAGGAAGGAAGGAAGGAAGGAAGTGGAAGGAACAGGAGGAGAGGAGAGGAGGAGAGAAGAGAGGAAGGAAGGAAGAGATGGAGGGATGGAAGGAGGGAGGAAAGAAGGGGAAGGAACAGGAGGAGAGGAGAGGAAGGAACAGGAGGAGAGGAAGGAAGGAAGGAAGGAAGGAAGGAAGGAAGGAAGGAAGGAAGGAAGGAAGGAAGGAAGGAAGTTTTGAAGAGATATTATCCCAGGTCTTAATTGCAGCTAGTAGGACTTTCTACCTATTGCAGTCAAAGTCTCTCCAACTGATTCAGGGAGAAAAGAATACACCAACCCCTGGATCTTACATTCTTTGGGACCCTTTTATAAAGAATGCCAACATTCTGACTTTTGAAATTATATAAATTTCAACATTCTGACTTCTTAAAAGCAGGTTTTTGACACTCTCAAAGAGAAATGGGGCTTGAAAAGGAACAAACAAAGCCACGTGGGCGAGGAGACGCTTCAGGCACATCATTCTTCGGCTGTAAAACTGGAACATTGACATGACAGATATGGGGGAGGAATGGGGCCCTATTATTAGGAAAAGAATGCAAGTATCTTTGAAAGGAAGGGAAGGCTAGAGATGTAGCTGTTTATTGACTGTTACTAGTCTCTAATCATCTTTCCAGCCCAACAGTCTCTGCAAAGCGCAAAGCCATTTTAAGGAGCAAGATTTTCAGAAACGTATCACCTTTAACAAAATCATAAAGGCCTTTTTGATATGTCAGTAAGCATCTTAACAAAAGAGCAGACTTAAACTATCAGCGGAATACATATAATTTTACAGCAGGCCCCAGGTAACATACGCCTCCTTAAGAACCTCCCCAAACAGCAGATTTTAAGCAAATTCTGACAATCGTTTCAGGGGCGAAAGGAGGCATCCATTTTTACTCCTAAAAAAATAAAAAATAAAATCACATACTCTCCATGCAAATCATCCTGCAATCTCTTCTATAAGGCTACTATATATTCAGCCACAAAAGTTGACCAAGTATAATCACTGGTAGGCGGCAAATTTTTTAACAATCAGTTCTCTGGCTGGGTAGGTGTGGCCGGTTGGTGATGTGACTGGGTGGGTTGCATCACTCATTGCACTCAGCCC
This sequence comes from Pseudonaja textilis, assembly GCF_049901715.1. Taxonomy (NCBI): domain Eukaryota; kingdom Metazoa; phylum Chordata; class Lepidosauria; order Squamata; family Elapidae; genus Pseudonaja; species Pseudonaja textilis. The sequence goes on from NC_141996.1 coordinate 9,963,580, forward strand.
CGCCTCCCAGCCACTGGAAGAGGTAGGATTCAGCTGGTTGGAGCTAATCCCATCACTGGCTGGCTCCGCCCTGCCCATTTTTGGCCTATTTTGGGGCCATTTTCAGGCTGGTTTTGGGCCATTTTTCAGGACATTTTCAGGCCAATTTTGGCCAGAAAAATGTCCTGAAAACACCCCCCAAATGTCCTGAAAACACCCCCAAAATGGCCTGAAAACAACTAAAAAATGGCCATTTTTGCCCCAAACCGGCTGAAAACAACCCGAAAAACAGGCAGGGGCTGGACCAGCTGGTGGTCCAATCAGCCGGTTTTCCGAACCACACAGAATTGGAACAAGAGGTTCATGCGAACCGGTCTGAACCTGCAGCAGCCCACCTCTGACTGTAATATATACAAAGGATCTTTCAGAAAATGAATGTTAGCACTGTGTACCATCAGAAGTTTTAAATGTATAAGAGAGACTGCAAATTGAAACTTAATAGCTATGATTTTATCAGGATAAATAGAAGAAGAGATGCATCCTTCCTTACAGAATCATCCAGATCATCCTTCAAACTGGCAGCCCATTGGCCAGATATGGCCCACACAGGCGACACCTATCCTCGCTCCACAATGGCAAAAAAGCATTGTGATACAATACAGTACAAGACAAGACAAGACAAGACAAGACAATAGCACACAACAGATACAAACTCAATGTCAACCTCTCCAAACTCGATTGCAGGAAGTATGACTTCAGCAACAGAGTGGTCAATATCTGGAACTCACTACCTGATTCTATTGTTACATCCTCTAACCCCCCACTCCTTTAACCTCAAACTATTCTCTATTGACCTCACCCCATTCCTAAGATGTCTGTAAGGGGCATGCATAAGTGCATCATCGTGCCTCCCGTCCCTGTCTTATTGTCCCCATTTATTTGTATCTATTTCCTGTATTCTTACTCGTGTTTATACTTATACCTATTATCTTGTAAGCGATTGACAAATCCAATCAAATAAATAAATAAATAAACGACATGGACCATAATGCAATCAGGTTTGACACCCCTGATCTAGATAGTCTTTGAGCAGCATAGTCTTTCTCTCTGTCTATCATCTATTGATTTGTCTATCATATCTGTCGGTCTGTCTATCTATCTATGTATCCATCCATCCATCCACCCACCCACATACACACACATACCCATCTATCCATCCATCCATCCATCATCTGTCTGTCTGTCTCTGTTTTATATACATCTATCTATCTATCTATCTATCTATCTATCTATCTATCATTGCCTGCCCGCCTCTCTCTCCCCCTCCCTCCCTCTCTCTCTCCCCCTCCCTCCCTCTCTCCCCTTTCTCTCTCATATCGTCTGCCTGCCTTCTTGATTGCATTACCCACAGAGCCAAAGAGTAAACTCCACTGAATATGAAGAGAGTTATTTCTGAGTTATGCTTGTAGGTTTATGATTAACTGGATGACAGCTCTAGTGATGTAAAAACTATGTTTAGAAGCTGCTGTTAAAGTTTGAAGCAATCAAACATTTTTGGAAGGAGTATTAGTGACCAACCCTCTGAATATAAGCATAGCTAAAAATGTCAATGCAATTTTGGACTTCAGGAGCAGAAACATTATGTCCTCATCATGGAAGGCAGGTAATAAATAATTCCATAGTATTCTGCACTGGTTAGACCACAAATGGATTATTGTGGTAAATGTGGCTATTCCGGGCATCGTGTATTAAAAAGAAAATGGAGACGCTAGAGTGGATTTATGGGTAAGCTATGGACAGTTAAGGAAGAAACAAGCTTCTGGGTTCTGCAAAAAAGACCAGCTTTTAGCTTGGAAAAGAGAGAGCTGCGTGGAGACAAAACACCAGTCTTCCAATTTCTAAAAGGCTGTGTCTTGTGCAAGAAGTAGACAGTGTTCTCCAAGAATAGATCAAGAGAAAATAGGATGAATGAAAAGAAAGGAGATTCAAGCTGCAGAGCAGGAGAAATTTAATGATTGTACAAGCTGTTAAGCAAAATATTGGCTTCTGTAAGCAATGGCTTCATCTCCTGAGGTTTTGAAGTAGGGACTGGATGTCCTATTTCAGGGATAATTCAATGAATTCTTCTCTGGAGAAAACATTCGACTAGATGATGACATAGGTGCCCCTGAAACCAATGGGGTGCTTCTTCTTTCCCAGTTCTGATTAAGAACAGACTTTGGAGGTCTTGTAGAATATAGATCAACCTCTAGATTCTATACCAAGGGCCATCAAACTTGGCAAGTTTAAGACTTGTGGACTTCAACTCCCAGAATTCCTTAGCTAACATGACTGGAGGAGGAATTCTGAGAATTGAAGTCCAGAAGTCTTAAACTTGCCAAGTTTGAAGAACCCTCCTTTATACCATTTCAGACAAATGTTGAAAGATTGTCCAATCTCTTCTTTAAAACCTCCAGTGTTGCAGCACCTACAACTTCTGGAGGCAAATTGTCCAGAGGTGGTATTCAGCAGGTTCTGACTAGTTCTGGAGAACCAGTAGTGGGAATTTTGAGTAGTTCAGAGAACTAGCCAATACCACTTCTGACTGGCCCCGTCCCCATCTGTTCTCTGCCTCCTGTGATGACCCAGAGTGTAACACAAACATAACAAAATCCAAAACATAAATAAATGTCCTTTAATGCCTCCAACTTGGCCCCACTGTTCAATAATTCTCAGTTGCAGATAAGATGTACTCAAAAATAGTCTTCAAAAGAAAGCAATACAGTCTGAATTTAATGAGCAGATAGAGGTGAAATAAAAAAAAAACCAAACAAACTACAATGACAAAATGTCCACAACAGAACAGGAAAAGTATTTACCAAATTCAAAGAGATAACAAAACACAGTCTGTTGGAAGGACACCAACCAAGATAACTTCAGACCAAAATAAAACACGCTTTGGTTCTGGCAACCCGTGTTCTAACTGTCTCTCTGATATACTCATCTCCCCAGCTGTAACCAATGAGGAGGATCATGGCCGCTACCTCTCTCACAAGCCAAGTTGTTGCCTTCTCCTTTCCTCCCTGTGTGTCCTAGGATGCAGAGGGGATGGGCCTGATTCTTCCTCTGAGTGCCCAGCTGGCCTCAGCCCTTCCCCAACCTCCTCCACAATCTCCAGAGCCACACTCACTCCCTGTCAGCTGTTCCTCCTCTCCCTCAGAGTCCGACTCTATCAAGGGCATGAAACCTCCTGAGTCCCGGCTGATTGGATGGGTCTTCTTTTGTTGCCCTGTACAGGAGAAGAGAGCTGGAAAGCAGGTTATAGTGGCCTGGGGAGCAAATGGAGATTTTACAGTATCCTTCCCCTGCCACACCCACCAAGCCATGCCATGCCCAAGAAGCCATGCCCACAGAACTGGTAGTAAAAAAAATTTGAATCCCACCACTGAAGTCATCCCACTGATTGATTGCTCTCACTGCCCAGAAATTTGTCCTTAGTTCCAGGGGTGGAATCCTACCAGCATAACAACCTGTTCAGTGAGTGTGCACTTTGCTGCACACGCATGCGTAATACTTGTAAAACAACTTCCCCTGCAAGCAATCACTGTCTCCTGCTAACGCACAGCACTCAGCTGCACCGTGCAAAGCAACTAAGGTAAGAATAAAGGACAACCTAGAGCCCAGGCAATGCGGGTGGGCCCAACCGAAGGAAAGAAGATCTTTGGAAAGAACCAATTTGGTGTCAGCTGATCTTCGGAGCTATAGGTTCTATAGAACTGCGTGGAACCGGTAGAATCCCACGCCTGCTTAGTTCTAATTTGCTTCTCTCCTTTATTATTTTCCATTCATTGCTTCTCGTCCAATCTTGAAGTACTTTGGCAAATAGGTTGATCTGGAACCCTATGATATGTTTGGCCAGATTGGTATGATTTTTATATTCTTAAATTGTCACCTTCAAGTCTTCAAACTTATTGAAGAGTGTAGCATTCCTTGGTCTATTGAAGCCCTGAAGAATAATGTGACTGGGGGGGGGAAAGAGTATGAAAGCCCAGCCAAATTCCTGCAGAGAATCCACACCTCCCAAATAATGTTAAATAACGTTACAATTGTGCAGTTCTTTAGAGAGTTTTAATTAACACACTTGGTCACTTGGTAATGAAACAAACACTTTTTATCCACAGCAGTGTATTTATAGGAAATGTGTTTGATTATGCATTCTTGACTTCAATATTATTATCAACAGCTTGGGCTCAATTTGGTTCTAAACAAAATTTCAATTCTTGTTTGGTCATGGGTAAAATAGAAATTGACTTACATCCCTCCCCACCCTCTTCACTCAAACTATAGGCCTTTTTTTAGCGAGCTGAATGAAAACCCTTAAACATTTAAAGTACAGGTAGTCCTCAACATACAACAGTTCACTTAGTGACTGTTCAAAGTTACAGTGGCCCTGATAAAAGTGACATGACCATTTTTCACGCTTACCATCGTGGCAGCATCCCCATAGCCACGTGATCTACTTTAGGATGTTTGACAACTGATTCGTATTTATGACAGTTGCAGTGGCCAGGGGCGTGCATAAGTGTACCAACGTGCCTACCATCCCTGTCCTATTGTTTCTTTTTTATTCGTATCCATTTCATGTATTCATAACCATGCTTATATTTATACCTGTTATATAATAGTTGCTTGACAAATAAAAAATTCATCTGATCCAGTGATGGGATTCAAAAATTTTTACAATGAGTTCAATGGTTGTGGCTTGGTAGGCACGCTTTGCACACATACACACACTTTGCTTGCGTACGTGCACCAAACACACCCTTTGCGTAGGCACGGAGGCATTCCAGCTCACCTTCTGTAAGTCTGCACTCCCCCGATCGCTTCAGCAGCTGCCATGCAACACTCTGCTGTGCTGTGCAAAGCAACTGCACTTCAAAAACAGGGAATGAAGGTGAATATTGGAGCCCAGGTGGGCAGGTAGGCCCAACTGCCGAGCGGCAGAAAGAACCGGTTCAGTCTCCACTGCTCATTGGTGCTACCGGCTCTGTAGAACCGAGTCGAACCAGTAAAATACCACCACTGATGTGATTCTGTTTTGCCAATCTTCTGACAAGCAAAGTGAATGGGGAAACCAATTCACTTAACAACCACGTTACTAATTTAACAAATGCAATGGTTCACTTAACTAATGTGGCAAGGAAAGTTGTAAAATGGGACAAACTTGCTTAACAAATTTCTCTTTACTTAGCAACCTAAATTCTGGGCTCAATTGTGGTCATAGGCAGAAGGCTACCTGTACAAATGCACAGTGTGACTGTACACCTTGAATCCAGGACCTTAGTTAGAGCCTCAGAGGCCCTTCAAAACAGATTTGAAGATTGTAGTTTCCATAGCCATAAAAGAGAAAGATGATCACATGTACGGTTTTACTCACAGCACGCTTAAGTTATTTTTAATTCGGTTGACATTTAAATGGAATGACAATTTCATTTCTGTCCTGACCCTGCCCATTTTTCAATGGTGGTATCTAACCTGCTTTCATCATATTTACCCTCCACTGACAAAAATGGGGAGCACCAGTGGTGGGATTCGAAAAAATTTACTACTTGTTCTGTGGGCATGGCTGGGGAAGGATACTGTAAAATCTTCAGTCAGAGGTGGTATTTTCCAATTCTCCAAACTTCTCAAAATTCCCACTACCGGTTCTCCAGAACTGGTCAGAACTTGCTGAATGCCACCGCTGGAGAGCACCTATATAAAATTTAACGTATAGCAAGATATCTAGCAAAAGACTAGATGAGCTTTGCAGAAGGAACTCATTCTCCCCCAAAGCATGGTACATTTTCAGATATCTATCAAATGAGACAAGATCATGTTGACTCATCTCAATCATTGCCAGGCAGCCATCTGTCCAATGAAGTATCTCCCAGATATCTTTATATAAGCTATAAATCTTACACTGTAGCTTATAGACATGTGGGGGAAAGTGGGAGGACACTAAAGAACATGATAACAAAGGTTAATAAGATTCAATTAAAATGTGAATGGGTGCAGTATTCACCAACCTAGAACTAAGGAGAAAGTTCATGGTTTTGGAGGACATCTCATGAATTTGCCAAAGCCTTATGGGATGTGACCCACGGAATCAAATTTTGTGCCAGCAATTTTGTAAGACGACCCCTGGTTCCTTTATTTTGTTTTATTTTATTATATTATTATTATTTTATTATATTATATTTGTGAATTTATAGCCAAGATGACGTACATTGGGGTAGGAATGCCTTAAGCTGAGATGTGGGTTTACCTAACACCATTTGCAAATAATTAGACTTCATAATAGGGCCTTTTTAAATATTGTGGCTTTAACATGAACAGGTTTAGTGCTTGGCTTTCATACTGTCTAGATCCCTTTCTATCTTCAATTAGCAACTCCACTATTTCTTTAAAATTCTCTCCCTTTTACCTTCTCCTAGCCTATAAAAAGTTCCAAAATGGAAGCATTTATGTAAGCAATGGACTTTTCCCCTTCAACTGAAAAGAATGGAGTTCTGAAAGCTAGGAACTTCAAAAGGAATTCTTTATTGAAAGGAAATGATCCCGGTACTAGTCAAAGGAGAATCTAAGATGCTTCCAGGCATACAGCAATAGATAAAGGGAGTTAGAACCCCTCCCCTTATTCTGATGTGGATTTAGTTAAACAAAGAACCAACATGTTTATCACCCCCCCCCCTTTTTTTTTTCTGGGAACATATCTTAGAAGGGTTTCCCAGGGAGTATCTTTCGGAGCTGGAATTTTTATGGTTCCCTTCTCCTCTTGCGATCTCTCCAAGAGGTGACAAGTTTCTAGACATCTGGCTCCAGTCCTCCAGTTGTATATCATGAAGCAAGTTATACAGATTCAGTATAAGGTTTAAGATATTCAGGTTACCTCAAAAAGGATTACTTGTACCAACTTCCCCCCACCCTCACCCTTCTTTTTCCATTGAAGAATGGCAGATACATGGATCTGACAGGCAGAAATCACATATCCAGTTGATTCAGAATAACATAATCAGAAGGGACCGTGTAAGTCTTCTAATCCAACCCCCTGCTCAGGCAGGAAACCCTACACCACTTCAAACAAATGGTTATCTAATCTCTTCTTAAAAGCTTCCAGTGTTGGAGCATGCACAACTTCTGGAGGCAAGTTGTTCCACTGGTTAATTGTTCTAACTGTCAGGAAATTTTTCTTTAGTTCTAGGTGGCTGCTTCCTTGGTTTGTTTCCATCTGTTGCTTCTTGTCCTGTGTAGAAAGTTAGCACCCAGCTCTCTCGTAGAAGAGTGAAATATTTTAGGAAATATTTAAAAAGGCAGAATATTATGTTTCCCTGGATGATAAAAGAAGAAACATGTTTTAAAGACAGAAAACAGCTCCCTGTCCCCTGATATTTGGTGCCCATTAAGAAAGATTGGGCCAGTCTGTCTACAAAACAAAAGACCTTCAGCTCCAGGCTGATGGGATTATCCTTCAGGGCAAAGCCATTCAGCCACAATAGGAACTGCACAACAAGCCCTTTCGTTGTACCACACAGCAAGCTTCAACCAGACAACCTCAGTTATGATCCCTGCATAGCCCCATGGGAATCTGACAGCAGCCAATCGAATTCATATTCTTGCACGGAACAGGAACTCAAGTTCAAAGCCCAAGAGAAGGTATTAAAAACCCCTCACTCTCAACTCCATTTGGTCAGTTGCCCAGAACCATGCGCTTGATGGTTCTGCTTCATTAAACCAACTTTCCAAGATCAGCCTCCATGTTTCCAATGTCTTGGAACCGAACCAGATGGATATTTCTTCCAACTTCTGCCTGCATTACTCCTTGTCCTGCCTTGAATATGATTTATTTGGATTTGATTTACCATGTCGTATGAATCAAGACACCGGTGACATAGTGAGCCAAATTTTGTGGTTTAGCACTTTGTGAACGTAGCCTATGGAGATTCTCGGTCATCTAGGTCATGGTTGTCCCAAAGGTGCTTTTTCAAGAGGCAACTGGACTTTCTGGTTTGTGAACATAGCTTAGTCTGCCTAGTTTTAACAGCCCTAACAAGGGTTGGTTGTGGCTTTTTCGACTTCTCTGGAAGTTCTATCACCCTGAGACCTCTGCTTTATTTATGTAAGCGTGTTCATTGAATGACCAATATTGTAAGGAATATTTCTTGAAATTACATTTCCAAAATCATGGATTTGATTTTCTTTATTTTTCTCTCTCTTTTATATGTAATCCTAGAATATGCATTCTGTTCTTTCTCCACTTTTGCCAAAAGTTTTTTTTTTTAAGTATTGCATCTATCTGTGTTAGCCTGATCCTGGTCAGGAAATAAATGAAGAACTTGTAGTCTAAAATATCTGGAGGAGCCCAGAGTGAGTGCCCTTGTCTCCATCATATGTTTTAATCTAAGCAGAGGTGGTATTCAGCAGGTTCTGACCAGTTCTGGAGAACCAGTAGCAGAAATTTTGAGTAGTTCGGAGAACTGGAAAATACCACCTCTGACTGGCCCTGCCCCCATCTATTCTCTGCCTCCCGAGTCCCAGCTGATCGGCTGGGTCTTCTTTTGTTGCCCTGCACAGGAGAATGGAGCTGGAAAGCAGGTTAGTGGGGAGGGAATGGGCATTTTGCAGAAACCGTCCCCTGGAATGGGGTGTAAATGGAGATTTTACAGTATCCTTTCCCTGACATGCCCACCAAGCCACACCCACAGAACTGGTAGTAAAAAAAATTGAATCCTACCACTGCACCAAGCATCTTAGTTGCTCTTGTCTTCACTGTTTGTAGAGTCTCAAAATCTTTTTTGTGTTGTGGTGACCAAAACTGAACAATTTCGTGAAAGGCTAAGCCTCGTGTATGACCTCTCAAACTATTTGTTTCAAAATTCCAAACAATCCTGTATCTCAGTAGCAAGATCAAAATAATGGGTAAATGGTCACAGATATGAGCCAACAGTGTGCAGCAGCAGCAGCCGCCAAAAAAGCTAATGCAATCCTAAGTTGCATTAACAGAGGGATACAGCTGAGATCAAGTGAGGTACTAATACTGCTCTATAAAGCCTTAGTAAGACCACACCTGGAATACTGCATCCAGTTTTGGTCACCACACTATAAAAAAGATGTTGAGACTCTAGAAAAAGTACAGAGAAGAGCAACCAGGATGATTAGGGAACTGGAGTTTAAAACATGAAGAATGGTTACAGGAACTGGGCTTGGCTAATCTAGTGAAGAGAAGGACCAGGGGAGACATAATAGCGGTCTTCTAATACTTGTGAAAGGAGGGAGGGGAGGGGATCAAGCTATTTCTAAAGCCCCCCAAAAGCCAGACAAGGAACAATGGATGGAAACTGAACAAGGAGAGATTCAACCTGGAAATAAGGAGAAACTTTCTGACAGTGAGAACAATCAACCAGTGGAACACCTTGCTCTTGGAAGTTGTGAGAGCATCATTACTTGAGACTTTCAAGAAGAGATTGGACTGCCATTTGTCAGAAATGGTGTAGGGTCTCCCACTTGGGCAGGGGGTTGGACTAAATGACCTATAAGGTCCCTTTCAACTCTGATTATCTGTTATCTGTTAACAAAGGGAAACAAAGAATTCTATTCTTAGTACTGCTAAGTGGTGCTCATTCAGATTTGAACAGCCAAGTTATGGTAGACCCACAACAGCCCTGTAGTAATGTCCATGACTTTGCAACAATATAGTAAGACAAGGAATGGTTGCATGTACCAGAGGTGGTATTCAGCAGGTTCTGATCAGGTTCTGGAGAACCGGTAGCAGAAATTTTGAGTAGTTTGGAGAACCAGCAAATACTACCTCTGACTGGAAATTTTAGAGTATCCTTCCCCTGCCATGCCCACCAAGCCATGCCCATAGAACCAATTGTAAAAAAAATTAAATCCCATCACTGGTATGTACCCTAAAAATAAGGAGATGTAGATTTTCTTGCAGCAATCCAAACATTTTGGAAAGTTAAACAAATACTCCAGCTCTCACATAGTCAAGGAAATATCATAGAACAAATCAATGAAAAGTTATCTCTCAAGGCATAAGAGACAGACTCAAATGATGATATTTAAGAGACATTAGCTGTCTCTTAAATATAAGACTCAGCTGTCTTGAGGTGCCTACAATGCTGAGAAAGGTGGAAGAGGAGGAGGTGGTAAAGAGTAGGAGAAGGAGAAGAAGAATAGCAAAGTGATTAGACTGAATTGGAATGATAACTATTGGAGAACTATTGCGTGAGTGTCAAACTTGATTGCATCACATGACATATCGTGACATTTTTTGCCTTTGCGAAGCTGGGGAGAGCGTGGCCTGTGTGTGACACATCTGGCCTGCAGGCTGCCAGTTTGACAAGCCTGAACGACTGGAAGACTTAAAGGACCAGATTAGAGACTATCTAAGGTATTAGGAGAATAATTTGGGGGGTTCAAACTTGAGCCAGGTTGTGCAAGAATAAGTAAAAATGAAATTCAGACAGCTGTGAGGAAAGGAAAAAAATATTTATTCCCCAAAGCAAAGAGATTTGCTTTGGGAGCAGCTGCAGAGAATTGGGGTACAGTGAGATTGTTTTAGAGGGGAACTTGTCCTGTGTGTGGAACTGTGTACATGCTGAATCTCAGGTGATACTCGAGGGGCATGGGAGTGTATAGGTACATATCATCTATGATGTTTATTCTTGTGAACATGTAATTCCGCTGGCACCATTTTAATTAACCCTACTTATGTTTACAGACTTTCTCTTTTGATATGTGGATTAGATCTGGATAACTTTTTGGAGGGTTTGAGTAAAAGATTTTCACCTGTTTGCTATTTTTACCTGATTAGCTTAGTTTCGGCTCAACTGTTAATTATCTAGTGGATACACTCTCAGTCCATTATGCAGTCTGTTAATGTTTAAGGGAAGGTGGAGACAGTACAAAGAATAAAATATATTTTAACATAAAACTTCCTACAATGTTCTGCAAGTCAGTAGTTAAGACATCAGGCTAGAACAAAGGTCTTCAAACTTGGAAAGTTTAAGACTTGTGGACTTCAACTCCCAGAATTCCTAAACTAACATGACTGGAGGAGGAACTGTGGGAGTTGAAGTCCACAAGTCTTAAAGCTGTCAAGTTTAAAGATCCCTGGGCTAGAAACTGAGAGGCCGTGAATTCTAGTCCCACTTTGGGCATAAAGTCAGCTGGGTAACCTTGTCCTAGTCACACCCTCCCAGTGTCAGAGTTCCAAGTTACACACCCATTGAAAGCAGAAATCCAAGGCAGGTAGAACAATTTACTGAATACATCATCTTGGCACAACAGGTGAAAACATTCCCGCAGTGTTCACCTTATTAAGAAGTGAAAGTTCCCTTTTCCCCCAAGTCAGTAGTCACATTGTCCAATAGAGGGGCTGGCCAGTTGCTTGGTTACTCAACTCCTCCTCTCCCCAGTCACCTGTCGGAATGCCCTTGGTTCTCACAGGAAAACTTTTTGTTTTGACTACAAAATCCTATCTATCTTATTTTTCCCCACCCCTCCCTGTCTCTTCTGCTTTGTGGCAACCCTGAAGCCTCAAAGATGGCTTTGGCCAGGTTCACTTCAGAGTTTGAAACCCAGCTCTAGGAAGAAGGCAATTGCAAACAACTTCTGAAAAACTTTTGCCAAGGAAACTTCAGGGAGTTGTCCAGGCAGCCACCAAGAATCAAACATGATTGAACCCTTTAAAAAAAAACTGTATGCTTTATCACATGGTTGCTAAAAAATGACATCCTCTTAATTAATTAATATACTTAATTAACTAATGTGACTTTATAGTATATAATCAATCAGCCAACATTCCATGTCTTGAGCAGCTTTTTTTTTAAAAAAAAAAAACAATGTTTCTGGAGAACAGCCATCAAATGCCCTTGTGGAAGGTCACTCCAATTGTTGGAAACAAATAAACACAAATGTGTATTTTAGGAAACTGTGCTTTCCTAAGCCTTTTAGTCATGTTTATCTAAGGCTGGAATTCCATTAAAACAAAGTTGCATGTTTTATTTCCTGTGTATCTGTGGTTGCTACCATACAAATATGTATTTAGAGAACTCCGGTTCTTGAATCAGGAGGGTTCTGACCTTTTCTCTCAGAATATTAAAAAGGCTACCATAGTATTTGCATTCCAGGTACAGTCTTCGTGATCCCAATTAAAGAACCAGAATGACAGCAATCAGTTTTAAAGATATAACATCTTTTTCCAAGTAGCTTCAGTGCATATGGCATAACTCGATGCTGAGAATGTTAATTCAAGAAGATCATAAACGCCGGCATTTTGTGTGAAAATAATGCAAAGGTTTTAAAGTCCATAAAAAGGATAGTTTAAAAAAAAACACAAATCCTTGCTTATTTAAGAAAGTATCTAAATCTTCATTAAGGTCCTCTGTTACTGATTTTCAGCTCATTTACTTGAACACCCATGAGACTTCTGAATATTCTGAATAAAATGGACTGATACAGATGTTTTCATTTTCATCTTTGGGAGATCTTTGAAATTACTGTGCTATCATTTTTATGTTCAAATGTTCCTGTAGATTTTTTTGTTTTTTTGCAGCTCTACAAATTACATAATACTGTGAGAGCTGATGTTCTGTTTTTATGGCGGTCATGATTCTTGTGATCCTGTTATAAAAACCACAGGAAAAAAAATAGAATTGACTTAATTCCTGAGATTGTCTACAACTCACGGTGTTAAATTCTTCTCCGTGTTTGGCTGAGATCCCTGTTCTATTAAGAAATAACCAAGTTACATTCTTCCTTCAAGTCTCACTCTGTCTTCATTTATAGTTCTACTTAATTATAGATGATATTTATTGTCAGCAATAAATGAATGATATTTATTATCAACATCACTAGGAATTCAGTCCCGCTATTTAGCAATTGTTTGGCTACTTTAACAACATGTGAGCATATATAGAGAGATGAGGTACATCCAGATCGCAGAAGTTTCTTATGTAGCCCAATATGTACTATTAAATATCTCATTATGTATATCTGTTTGACTGTTTATACCCTCAAGTTAGCTCAGATGGGGAATTTCTACCTCAACAATTTTTGGTTCAAAGTACTCAAAATCCACTAATGTTTTAAAAAGGCATTAAATATATGGGACTTATTTCTCCTGTGGAACTGACATTTCCACAATGTCCAGACCTGCTTGAATTGCAGAGTTGTGGCCTTTGCAATGTGCATGCAGTTGTGTGATCCTGATTTCTGACACTTCCTGCTAACTTCCCACCAGCAAAGTCAATGGGAAAGTTGGAAGTTGGTACTGCCCCCATTGTTGTTGTTTTATTAATCCACCCATGATCATTCTAATTATCTGTTTAGGAAAGCAAATGTTGACTTATTGTTGAAGTTTGTTTACCAGCACAATTGTTCTTATACTTAGAATATATACTCTTCTTAGATTATTAAGGGACCTTCCAACAATGGGGTTAATACAAAATTATTTCAGTGATATTTAATTTAATTTAAATTAAGTTAAATTGAATTAAATTAATCTAAGTCAGTTTGGTCTAGTGGTTAAGGCACCAGGGAAGAAAGTAAGAGATCTTCAAGTCCCACCTTAGTCATGAAAGTCAGCTGGGTGACTTTGGGCCAATCATCAGTTCTAGTCCTGCCTTAGGCATGAAAGCCAGCTGGGCGACTTTGGGCCAATCACCAGAAGACTGTGTCCTAGTCCCGCCTTAATCATGAAAGCCAGCTGGGCGACTTTGGGCCAATCACCAGAAGACTATGTGTCCTAGTCCCGCCTTAATCATGAAAGCCAGCTAGGTGACTATGGGCCAATCATCAGAAGTCTATGAGTTCCAGTCTCGCTTTAGGCATGAAAGCCAGCTGGGCGACTTTGGGCCAATCACCAGAAGACTATGAGTTCTAGTCCCACCTTAGTCATGAATGCCAGCTGGGTGACTTTGGGCCAATCATGAGAAGACTATGAGTTCTAGTTCTACCTTAGCCAGGAAACCAGTGGGGTGACTTTGGACCTGCCACTCACTCTCAGCCCATCCCATCTCACCACAGTTGTTGTGTGGGAAGTAGGAAAAGGAAAGTTTATTGGATTTGTTTGCTGCCTTGAATTATCTGTAAGAATAATAAAGTTGGAATACAAATTAACAATAAATTACGTTTTACATGAAGTATTTCATAAAGTCATACCACTCTTACTGAAGGCTCCAGGCTCATGCAATATATTTTGCTCAGTAGTGGGATCCCACCTGTTCTACTACCAGTTCAGTGATTGCACACGCACCTAATGCATGTGCACCCGGGGGTGGGATTCTACCAGTTTGCACCTATTCACTAGAACCGGTTGTTAACATTCTAAGCAGTTTGGAGAACTGGTTGTTAGAAGAAATTACTGGCCTAATCCTGTAAGGAAGGCAGGAAGGAAACATTCTGGTGTTGCTTACAGAAACTGCCTCTCCGTTAACCCTTATTACATTCTTGGCAGGACTAGACTTCCCGTCTCAGGAACTTATCTGGAGTTTTTTTCCCCCTTCTTTGCTGGCACTTTGCTTGTGTGGAGTGACCATTCAAAGTTACAATGGCACTGAAAAAAGTGACTTATGACTGTTTTTCACACTTACGACTGTTGCAGCATCCCCACAGTCACGAGAGGCCAGGCGAGGAGATGCGTGCCTCGATGGGAGTGATATTGAGTTGGCCACACCCAGCCAATAACATGACCACCAAGCCACAGCCACCACCTAAGCCACGCCCACAGAACTGGTTGTTAAAAAAAATTGAATCCCACCCCTGTGTGCACCTAACGCACATGTGCAGCTTTCCCCACACCAGATGAGGCCTGCAGCACCAATCAGCTGAGAAGATAAAGAAAGGCGCAGGGGTGGGTGGGAGGGTCAATCCTGCACTTTTCTTTTCTTTCTCCTCTCAGCTGATCATCAGAGGCTTTTTTTACTAGCAGTTTGGGTGAACCGGTCCAAACTGGTAGCATACCACCACTGGTTTTGCTAATTTTGGAGAGCAGAAAAGCTCTATCACAGCTTGCTGTGTTAAGTCAGGGAAAGACACCCAGTGCAATTTGCTAATTGTAAGGTACAATAACTCAGGGTTACCTGATTCGTTCACTTTGTTGTTGACATTTCATTCCAGAGATTGCTCTCAGGTGTTAATCCACACAGATCCTCAGAAGGGAGAGAAGGACAATTATTGTTATCTCACTTTTTAATTAAATTGGTCTTTAGTGTATGAACATCATTTGCAATAGGCTTGAGTAAGCCTCTGGGTACTAATGAGTGTTTTATTTAAATATGGAAGCGAGTTTACTTTGGGAAACCTTGGCATCCACGGAAGTTGTCTTTGCAATCTTGTGAATCCTCCGCAATGGATGGATGATAGAAGTTTTTTGCCAAATTCTGCATAAAGCAACAACTGGGAGTAAGTGGAGATTTCTGCAAAGGCTAAAGAATGCTGAGAGAAGCAGAAGCATTTTAATGAAGTTACCACCAGGCTACCCCTGATTTTTTTGTTTTTTTCTGTCGGAGGTAACATTTCAGCCAAACGTCTAAGATAGCAGCTCAAGCAAAAAGAAGCTGAGAACATTGAAACATGAATTTTAAAAGCGCTTCTCAGCAGAGTTTGAAATATTCCTGGTAACTCCAGAGTCTCTTCATAGACAAAATCCAGGAATGGGACACTTTTAAGATGTATTTTGCATTCTTGTATGCAAGGATGAACACAATTCCTTTGTCACCACTCTTGTTAATTAAAACTCAGTTCCACTTTATTTTAATGTTCCACCTGAGGTTAGATTAAGTATCAGTTCTTGTAACTCCAGATTATATTAGTAGAGCCCATAAAACGGAGAGCTTCTCTGCCCCTCTAGATTCTCCTTTCATCACTGTGTATTGGAAATGGGCAGACTGCACCTATACCAGTAGTCCTTGACTTATGATCACAATTAGGCCCAAAATTTCTGTTGCTGAGCGCTACAGTTGTCAAGTGAGTTTTGCCCCATTTATGACGTTTTTATGACCTTTGTTGTCACAATTGTTAAGGGACCATCATGATCAATTTATGCCATAATCTTTCAACTTCAATTTTCAGATCTTGATACTTTCTAAGCTTCTCTAGTTCATTGCCTTCCATTTCTCTGTCCTCCAATTCAGGTAGTCCTGTAATCGCAAAAGTTTATTTAATGACTGTTCAAAGTTACGACGACACTGCTAAATGTGACATATGACCATTTTTCCATACTTACAACCATTGCAGCATCCCCATGGTCAGGTGATCAAAATTAAAATGCTTGGCAACTGGTTCATATTTATGACGGTGGCCATATCCCCGAATCATGTGATCACCTTTTATTATTTTCTCACAAAGTCAATGGGCAAAGCAGATTCATGTTGCTACCTTAACAACTGCAGTGATTCACTTAACTGTGGCGAGAAAGTTCGTAAAATGAGGCAACGCTCACTTAAATGTCTTGCTTGGCAACATAAATTTTGGGCTCAATTATGGTTGTAAGTCAAGGACTACCTGTATTACCACATCAATTATCCACACTTTTCTTCTTTTCAATGACGGCTTAATCCTGTGTGTTATGAGCCAAGATTTTATTAGTCCGTATCCAGAAATCCCACAATATTTTAACCTGCTCATTCTTGACCACTTTTTCAACTGTATGTTCCCACCGATGTTTTGTTACTGGCATGTGATATTTTTTACAAATGTTCCACTGAATCATTCTGGTGACTGTGTTATATCATTTGTTTGTAATCAGTTTGTGCAATCTTCTTGTATGAGGTATGATCTACTGTTCCTTCTGCTTCTTTTCGTTATTATTATGGTTCATTGCACAATCGGCCAGATGTTTAGACTGGATTTGGCATTTTTTTTATCTACCCATCAAGTCCTTCCCAAGGATCTGCAATAGGTTTTGTACGAGCACATCTAGAAAATAGTTTAGGGCTGTGAATATGTTGTGTTTTGGGCCTCACATATGTTATTTTATGTTGTACCATTTGGTTTTTAGATCATTGCTTACTTGTTTTGTTTTAAATCCTATCTTAGCAGAGCTGCAGTTTATGAGTTGGGTAACCATATAAATGGTTTAAGCAAACCATTTAGAGACTTCCACACTGAAACGTGAACTGAGTTCACCCACACACAAACTTTTCTTTTCAGATGATCACACAATCAGTACATACCCCTGAAGCCTTTACTTGGGTTTTCATATGTAAAACTCCTCTTGACTTGTAATGAGTTGATTTATTTTACTGAACTTTAATAAAATTCCACCTAGGACTATGATGGCTGTTCTTTCTGTCATTTGCATCTTGCTTTGACAATCAATATTAAAGATTGCTCTTACAGGAGTTAAGAGACCTGTTCTGAGTGATTGAATTACTTCATTGTAATCCACTTGCCCTGAGCTATTATAAAATTGTAGTTAATACCATTGCTTAAATGGCATTTGAAAATAATGCAGCTGTATAATTCATATAAATTTAATTGCCTTCAGACAGCTAACAAAAATGCTGTATCCCTGATTATGGGAAAAAAATATTTAGAATGATCTTAAACTCACCTTACTGCTGAGCGACTTATTATATTTATTGCGCATCATATAGCTACAATGTTTTTCTTCTTAAGTTAAATTAATTATAAAAGTTAAGTGACATAGAGTAGAGGTCACCAATCCCCAAACTGCAGCCCACTACTGGGCAGTAGCTAGTGGTGAGATTCAGACGGTTCACACCAGTTCAAGAGAACTGGTAGCTAAGTTCTTGTGGAGTTCAACAAACCGGCTGAATAGCGTGCCTCACCTAAAAACAAATAGTCCCATTTGTCCTGCCTATTTTAATTTTTAATGCGGTTGTAAAACACAATCAGCTACTATGTAAAAACTAGACTGGGCTTTAGGTTCGAGTTAACATGCCAAACAATCAAGAGAGATGCTTTCCACATATCTCGCCGGAGCAATGCCGCATCTCACCAGAGCAATGCTGCATTTTCTGGAATCCTGTCCTGGCTATTGAAAGGAAGGGAATCCACACTGAGAAGGAAGAATAACCCACAGCCCATTCAGAACCAGAACATGGAAATGGTGAGCGAATGTGCACATGCACAGCATGGGCATGTTTAGCTCTACTTGTGCGAGTGGCAGGCGTATGTGCCTGCTACTTGTGAAAATGTAGTTGTGCACATACATGCATACGTGTCCCCTTGCCTGCCTTTTGTGTGGACCCATCCCCCCTCCTCTCTCCCACTGGTCAGCAAAGCTGGAAAAGTTGGAGACCAATGACATGGAGGAGCACAGACCCTTGGCATTGGAATGTACTCATTTCTTCTCCTATTCCTCTCCCTCTAAACTCCCTTACCAAGTTAAAAATAACCTTGAAGATCAGGGAAGTAAAGAGCTTCAAAAGTTTGCTTTCTTCCAATCAAGCTCCAACTGAAGCACTCCTCAAAGCATAAACAATAATTTCCTCCTATGTTGTAGAGCAGAGCATCTGCATTTTCCTTGGGTGCCACTCTCTTCAAGGATTCAACCCTCCGACTGATATGAAGTGCTTCGCCTCTGCTGCATGAACTGAAGAGGTGAGATAAGATGTGATGGGTTTATTTTGTTGATGTGGTGGAATGTAGACCAGAGTCACAAGTGGGAGGGGGGTCTTTTCCAAGGAACAAAGAGATAAAGAAGTTTAGTAACTGGCATATAAATAGCAATAGCTCTTAGACTTATATATCACTTCACTCTGTCAATGGAGTTCAGATGGAATGAGAATAAAATGATGCCTTTTTCCACTTGATGGGCTGAATTTCCTGTTTTTGCCACAGCCGTTCAGAATTATGTTATATAAACTCCATGCCTATTATTAGAAATTGTAAAGCCATTTGATGAAATTCTCTTTCAGAGGTGCCCGTGGATGTCTGTGACAGAGTGAGGAAAATGAGGAAAGTACCATCTAAGGAGATTCTCAGTCATGGTTGTCCTAAAGGTGCTTTTTCAAGAGGCAACTGGACTTTCTGGTTGTTTCTTTTTGAAGACATTTTGCTTTTCCTCCAGGAAGGTTCTTCAGCTCTGACTGGATGGTGGGGAACGGAAGGATTGATATTCCTTGCAGACAGCTGGTCACTTGCATCCTTTTAGAGGGTTGTTGAGGCCACTTGGAGGTTGATCTGTTTCATCAGGGTCAACTGTTGAAATCCACAAGTGTTAAAGTTGGCAAGTTTGGAGACCTCTGGTCTAGACAGTCACTTATCTGAAATAGAATAGCTTATCCTGCTTGAGCAGGGGGCTGGACTAGAAGACCTCCAAGGTCCCTTCCAGCTCATTCATTCTTTCCTATTTGAAAATGTTTGTAAAATGGGGTGCAACTCACTCAACAACTTTCCAGCTTAGCAATGGAAATGTTTAGCTCAATTGTGGTAAGTCAAGGACTACACGTATATGCAGAAAACGGGCTCCTGGTTTTTTAACAAAACTGTGCCCACAGTGAACAATGGGTTCACACTTATGTCCACCTCATTTGCTTAATGATCGTGGCATTTACCCTTATGACCACTGCATTTTCTCAATGACCATCACAAAAGACTTAAAATCAGGTTGGTAATATAACCAGCCATTTTATGATTGCTATGGCTTACAACTATAATGGGAGGACTCCATCGTGGTCATAACCCAAGGACTCTCTGCATGCAATTGCTTCACGATTAAATACTGTGCATAGTCCTGAATGTTTGGAGAGCAGTGGGACAAAAAAAACAAAAAAACCCCATATCTTTAAAAGAAATTACTAAACCAAATAATGCCACTTCGGATCTATTCAGATGCCTACGGAGTTAGAAAATTAAAAGTTGCTTATCTGATTATGTTGGCTTTCCTGTGTTTTGAGACCGATAAGAAGCATCAAGGATTTTATTCTTGTTAACAAACATCGGCAGAGTTGAAAAGGAAAACTCTCCTTTTGGCCTTGATTTTTATCAGGATGGTAATGTACAACCAAGGCCAGGAAATTAAAAAAAAAAAAAAAAAGTCAAACTTTCCGGACTAGAAAGTTTTTCAAAAACTTTTAGTAGGGTTTAAACGGAAGGCGACTCCTTTTAAAGATTTTTTGCAAAAACTTCTCAGTGAGTGAAAGAATTTTTTTTTCCTCTCCTCCCACGTGTATGTGTGTGTATGTATGTGTATGTGCTTTCCCCAAGCTGGATTGTGTGCACAATAATGTTATTACCAGATGGAGAATATACTATCTTTATCCAACAAAGTTCCCATGAAAAATAAAACAGAATGAAGTTGGCAAGTGGGCATATTACTGTGTTTTCTCAATGAGCAGAGGAAATTATCATTGTTCTGTAGTCCAGTTCGAAACGAATTTCTTGGGGTAGCCCTGCCAAGTGGGATATCTATTTGTAGCATAATTGTCAAGATCCATACGTTGGCTAAGACAATATTTTTTTGCTCATATGTTCTGTATCTCTACATGGATACTGTAAATACTTCTCTCAGTGGGATATGTGCTAAAGAACTGGAAACAGAGAGAGAAGCATACCGTTTTTCAAAGGAATATGACATGGACCGCAAACAAAACAAATATGCACATTTTCCTAGTTTGTTTTCTTTGTTTTCATGGCAGATGGAATGTTTCTGTCTGTTTTCAGTCTGCAGGAGCATTGAAAAGCGAAGTTCTCAAACCTTTCTCAGCATAAGCAAATGTTCGTCAGTCAGCTTGATGGCCTCCTAAATCGCAGACGGTGGGGGGGGGGGGAGTTGAAGATGCTACACGAGGGACTGATTGATATAAACGTTTACAGATGAACAGAGTTGGAAAGGACCTTGTAGGTTATCTAGTCCAACCCCCTGCCCAAGCATGAGACTCTACACCATTTCTGACTGATGGCAATTTAATCTTTTTTTTTTTTTTGAAAATTTTCCAGTGATGAAGCTCCCACAATTTCTGAAGGCAACTTCTATTTCATTGAATATAGAATAACAAGCTTTGGAAGTGACCTTGTCAGTCATCTAGTCCAACCCCCCACCCAAGCAGGAGACCCTACACCATTTCTGACAAATAGCAATCCAATCTCTTCCTGAAAGCCTCCAGTAATGAAGCTCCCACAACGTCCTTCTTTTCATTAAAGTAGACATATCCAATTCCAGCAACCATTCTTTATATGTTTCAACCTCCAGTCCCCTAGGTTAGTTGACTTTATTGTCATTGTACCTCGTACAATGAAATCAAACACCATCTTCAGTCCACATCCTGACCATGAAAATAAACACAAACACACATCCTTCACCCTTCACACATTGAACCAGAAACCCCCGACACCACACCAACACTGCACTATACAGAAGATTTCAAAAGAGCTACCAGCCTGGGATAGAAGCTGTTTTTCAGCCTATTTGTCCTTGTTTTCATTATTTTGTAGTTAAAATTATTCTGTAGTTTAAAAAAAGGGTGCCCAGGATGAGATGGATCTTGAGAATGTTTTGAACTTTCTTAAGGCAGCGGGAGCTATGAAGCTCTTCCAAAGAGGGGAGAAGGCAACCAATGATCTTCTGGGCAATGACATTAACCCTCTGGAGAGCTTTCCTATCTGCCACTGTGCAATTGGCAAACCATACAGAGGTGCAGTAAGTTAAGATACTCTCTATGGTGCAGCGGTAGAAGGTCACCAGCAGTTTTCCATCCACTTGTTTCCTGAGAAGCCTCAGGTAGTATAATTTCTGCTGGGCCCCTTTGACCAGTGCTGCAATGTGAGCACTCCAGGTCAGGTCCTTTTTTATGGTAACACCCAGAAACTTAAAACTGGCCACTTGCTCCACTTGGTCTCCATTGATAAGCAAGGGTTGGATGTCTGATCTGTTCCTTCTATAATCCACTATAAGCTCCTTGGTCTTATTGGTGTTGAGGACCAAGTTATTGTCTCCACACCATGAAAGCCACCAGTCCAGCTCATCTTGGTAAGTAGACTTATCCCCCTCAGAGATAAGTCCCACCAGTGTTGTATTATCTGCAAATTTAGCAATAGTATTACTAGTGTGAGTGGGAATGCAGTCATGCACATAAAGAGTACAGAGTAAGGGACTCAACACGCAACCCTGTGGTGTACCAGTGTTAAGAATAAGGGCTGAAGAGGTATGATTACCTAATCTGACCCTCTGTGAGTGGCCAAACAGGAAATCCATAATCCAAAGGCAGATTGAATTAGAAAGCCCAAGGTCCAGAAGTTTAGACACTAGTCTATGTGGAAGAATTGTGTTAATTGTAGAACTAAAATCCACAAAAAGCATCCTCACATACCTCCCCCGCCCCCCGCTGTTCTAGATGAGTCAGAGCAGTGTGAAGAGTGATGGCTACAGCATCCTCTGTAGATCTATTTTTTAACCATCTTTATTGCTCTTCTTTGCACTCTTTCTAGAGATTCAATATCTTTTTTATATCGTGGCGACCAAAAGTGGATGCAGTATTCCAAGTGTGGTCTTAGTAAGGACAAAGCAGAGTTTGCATTCTTTAAAATGGAGTGCTTTTCTCCATAAAAATAGGGCTGCTAGGCACCCCTTCAAATGCTAGGATGGAACACGTTCTCTGGCAGATGGAACAGAAAAAAACGTGGGCAGATGGAAATGTCTCACCTAACCTGAACACCTGCTACATACATAAACCCAATCTGCACTTTCATACAAGGAAGCGATAAGACAATAATCACATTAGACATATATCCAATCCCACAAAGAATCTCATTATTCTCAACCATGTAACTTATTGTCTTAGCTGAAGAGGAACTTCTCAATTCTCTTTTTTTTCCAGCCAAGTCCAAATTGGCAATAAACCTAGGGATGCCAGGATCCTGATACAATTCTTTTCATTTCTCTTTGATTTTCACTGTTCCCTTGATAAGCTAGAGATTGAGTCTAAGTGATCTCTTAAGCATATGTAGTGAACCGATTCTTCAAATGATTGACCTGATAGACGCAGCGGTCATAAAATACCCACAGGATGTGGTCTTATTATCTTTCTGGATTATTGTGGGCCCCAAGGCATTGTTACAACTAAGCATAATGCTGGTGTGGAACAACATTTAGAATATGCCAACTTCCTACCTTAAAACGTGGAATGGGATTGGGTCCCAAAAGTGCTTTTTCCAAAAGGTAACTGGACTTTCTTAGGTATTTTTTCCTCTGAAACCTCTTTCCTTCTCATCCAAGAAACTTCTTTAGTTTTAGCTGAGAGGTGAGGAATGGAAGGATTTATATTCTTTGCAGTCATCTGTTATCTATGGAGATTCAGCTGAAGAAGCTTCTTGGATGGGAAGTGAAACATCTTCAAAGAAAAGCCAGAAAGTCTCATTGCCTCTTTGGGGGGGAGAAGGATCTTTGGGACAGTCATCTTTTGGTTAGCACTTTCTCTGAGCATCATTGGGGCCACTTGGTGGTTAATTGTATCCTTAGATCTGAATTCAGGGGTGGGCTGCTAGGAGTTTGCACAGATCTGAGCAATCCTCTAGCTAAGATTCTGTGTGGTTCGGTGAACCGCCAAATCCCAGCTTGGCTGGCCCTGCCCACCCCGCCCCTCCCACTCCACCATGCCCCTCCCTGGAGTCTCCACATGGCCTCCACATGCCAGGTAAGTGCAAGGCCCGTGTGGAGGCTCAGGGAGGGTGAAAAACAGGCCTCCCGGAGGCTCTGGAAGGCCAGAAACGGGCCCATTGCCAGCCTTTGGAGGCCCAGCTGAAGCCATTTTCACCCTCCTGGAGGCTCAAGGAAAGCCTCCAGAGCCTGGGGAAGGCA
Source organism: Pseudonaja textilis (assembly GCF_049901715.1). Taxonomy (NCBI): domain Eukaryota; kingdom Metazoa; phylum Chordata; class Lepidosauria; order Squamata; family Elapidae; genus Pseudonaja; species Pseudonaja textilis. Next base: position 9,987,353 of record NC_141996.1, read on the forward strand.
AAAAATGGGCCTCCCTGAAGTTCTGGAAGTCCAGAAACAGGCCCGTTTCCAGCCTTTGGAGAGCCTCTGGAGCCCGGGAGAGGTTGTTCCCTCCTGGAGTCTCGAGGAAAGCCTCTGGAGTCAGGGGAGGGTGAAAACGCCCCCCTCCTCCCCATGGTGCAGGAGGCTGACTAGGCCACGCCCACTATGACCATGCCTACCCAGCAACCGGGCAGAGAACCGGTTGCTATTATTGTTGAAACCCATTCCTACCTAAATCAGAGGGTAGATCATTGTGGTGAAAGGACCAAAATGAATCACAGAGAGCTAACAACCAACCCTCAATGTGCTACTGACCACACATACATACACACAAAAATAAAAAAGTCCAGTTGCCTTTGAGAAAAATACACTTGTAACAACCATGACCTGGATGATTGAGAATCTCCATAGACAAAAGGATCGTGTGTTTGTAAAGTCTTACTCTCTGGTCCCCAACTTTGTTCATTATCGCCTAAGCTAGGTCTGTCAAACTCACAGCCTGAGGGCCAGATGCGTCATGCACTGGCCACGCCCACTCCCGGTTTAGCAAAGGGGAAAAAAGTCATGATATGTCACGTGACACTGCCGTGACGATACGAATTTGACACCCCTGGCCTAAGCAATCCAATCCAATTCAAAGTTCCTTTAACACTAGTATTTCACACACCCTCTGCCCCACACTTACAGATGTCATGTAAAAGAAAGAGTGATCTCAATGACTTTCAAATGAGGGAATTTGAACTATTACATTGCCAAAGATGACCAGTGACTTTTTTTCTCTTTTTTAAAGAAACATTTCAATGTATTCACCTCTTTCAGACAGCATGCTTTTCAAGCTGATTTTGTTCATATCTTTTTTTTTTAAAAAAAAAAATTCCTTTCAGCCTTATTCAGTCCTCTTTCAGTTCTTGTTTGGTCCTGTTTCTTCTCTCAACATGTGCTTTTATCACTATTTATAAACCACCGCATGGAAGTAGCAGTTTCAGGTTTATTTATTACAGCCCTGAGGCGAGATACAAACAAGATATTGAATAAAAGAAGGATTACATCCTTCTCTATCTATATGTATATGTGTATAAGAGGAAAAACAATAAGTATAATAGAATCTAAAAATAACTGAGAATGTGGAGATTAAAATAAATCCAAATAAAAAACTATTATAAGTCATTCCAATCCTAAATAATGATATGGTGTACCATACAAACGGTAGCATTTACAACTAGGCGAGTTGAGAGGTTATTTTTGAATCCTTATCTGAGGGTAGTAGCATTAAATAGAAATTACACTCCCTACATGAAAGTAATACATTTTGGGCATGTGCTTTCCTTGTATTAGGCATGTTATGAAAGTACTAAACTAAAAGCACGCCGTTTTGCACACATCTCTATTTTTAAAAAAATGCAGATTGGGTTTTTTTGGGCAGGGGGTTGTTTTTTGCTTGCTTTGCCAGAAGTGTGATAAAATTTAGAAAACCTCTGCTTGTGTTTTACATTTGGAATAGATTTCTTTTCAGGTGGGGAGGGAGAGTAGAACTCCTTAGCATCAGAGCATGTTATATACAAAATACTAATGCCCTGATGATCATTTTGAAAAACCTTTTCTTAGTGAGCACCTAGAAGCCAAGGGGAACACAAGCCCTCACAGAGATATATAGATATATACCATGCATAGATACATACCGCATATAGATATATTCCAATATATTGGTGCACTTTTACCAGGAATGAGCATTTTTTTCTTTCCACGGTGTTTCAGGTGAGACATGATATCCAGAACTGAAGCCAAAGAACAGGAAGTGTTCCTGAGATCATACTCTTTATAACACACACTTGTGTTTCTTTTTGACATCCTTTTCTTTGTCTCTAGCAGCAAGTAATGGGGAAGGGATCTTAACATACTTTTCCATAGAGAATTTGGGAAATTAATGTGTTGTTAGATGTTGTGGCTCTGATTCCTGAGCCTGCGTTGTTAGAGGAAGAGGACTCGGAAGATGAGGAGGAGGAATTAGGAATGCCTTCCTCCCCAGGACCTTCCTCTTCGGCAATGCCTTCCTCCCTGATAATACCTCAGGTTTCAGCAGATAACAGAGAGGGACAGCCTGAGACTAATCAGGAGGAGGAGGGTATATCGGAGCAGCCTCTGACAGGGAATCAAGTAGACGAATGTTGGCTTGATCCTAGGCAGCGTCGCAGGAAGAAGTGTGAGCTGCAACGTAGGAGGCGTGGGCGAATCAGAGAGTGAGCTGAGTCATTGAGACACACCCCACAGGGGATAAAAGTGGGTGCGTTTTCTCTGGAAACTCTGTATGGGACAACGTGTTACTTTTCTGTCAGGCTTCCGTGTGTTTTGTTTCTTGTGGTCTGCGTTGGAAGCTTTAGTGATTAATTCTTCTGGTTATCTTGTCGGACTTGGCAGGCAGCATTTGTTATAATGCCAAGAACATTGTCTGTATAAAGGAATTAACTCTGTAAATACTGAATCTTCTTGCCTGCCTGTATTTGTCGGAGTGTGGACTCTTCATCTTCCTTGGAAAGGTGAGACATAACAGTTAGATATGTAGGTTATTCACTTCTATGATAAGAGCTGTGATGGAGCAGTGGTTAGAATGCAGTACTGCAGGCTAATTCTGCTGACTACCAACTGCCAGCAGTTCAATTCTCACTGGTTCAAAGTTGACTCAACCTTCCCTCCTTCCGAGGTTGGTAAAATGAGGACCCAGATTGTTGGGGGCAATATGCTGACTCTCTAAACCACTTAGAGAGGGCTGTGAAGCACTGTGAAGCAGCATATAAGTCTATACGTTATTCCTGTTGCTATATATAAACACATAACTACATAGTTTGACTTTAAAATATCCAAAAGAAATTTGAGTCCTATCCATATTTGGAGAGAGATGGATATTTCTTTTTCTGATCTTCATTTTCAAAGTGTAGATTGGTCAAAAGACAATCTTTGCTACTCACTGCTAAGGGAGGCTCATGATGTCTTGTTTATGAAATGATGTGGAATATTTTGCTTGGCAGCATTGTTCACTGTTTGGTAAATGCTACTAAATTGTAGAAATATGCCTGAAAACGAAATAGTCATACCAATTTTATTTGTTAGAACCAGAGCCTCGTTTACAAAAAGGAACAGCATATCATCCGTTTACAGAAATATAAACATCTTCATTTACCATGCCTAATGCGCTATAAAACATCCTAATGAATTACTTTGGTTGGTTCTCAATTGTTATATTTTTAACAATTGATCATGCAACAAAATGACAAATGAAACAGAAAAATACATGTTTTGCTCCAATTTGGAACTAAACCATTTCATGAAGAGAATTGCATTGGAATTTTCTGCCGGGCTTCTGTCCAAAATGAGCTTTGTGGATCATGGACAAACAAATTAAGAAGCAAGTAATTCATTCTGCATTTTTGTTGTTCAGAATTATGAATACATGAAACAACATGGTACATAAAGCATACTAAACTTTGAGGTGTCATGCTCTGAATTGTTTTCTGTTTTCCTTTCATTCAATCATGTCCAATTCTTAGAGGCTACCTGGACAAGTCCCTGAAGTTTTCTTGGCAAGATTTCTCAGAAATGAATTCCCATTGTTAGCTTCCTAGAGTTAAGAGAAAGCGACTGGCCTAAGGCCACACAATAGTTAGTACAATTAATTAATCAGCAGAACAATGTACCTGCCATGCCCCCATCGGAGTCTTAATCCGAGGAGGAAGACGATCAGCCGTCAGGGAGCAGAGGAGTGGCTCCCTTGGCTGTGAAGGAAACTGGAGAAGAGCAAAGTCAGATTGGGCAGAGCAGGGAACAGATAGAACAAGGGAGATGGGGTTCAGAGAAAGACCAAGGCCCTCTCCATCCTATGGCATAGAGGGAAGAGCGGAGAAGAGACCAACGTGGGTTGTGTGGCTTATGAGGGAGGAAAGGGCCCTGATTTCCTTCACAAAGCACACCTGGGAAGGGAATTTAAAGGAGAGCCAATTGGGAGGGGCATTTGTCAGGAACAAATATTGAGATTATCTTGAGTTTGGCTGTGGTTATCTGAGTTCCTGGCAGCCTCCCAACTGGTTTGATTTACTGCCTTGTTAGTTCATTTTTGGAACTCCTATCTTGCTCTGCTGGATTTAATCACCTTATTTGGCCCTGTTGAATTTATAATTTAAAGTTTTCAGTTTACAACATTTGGACTGGAATATCTGCAGCCAAAGGCTGGTACAAGTTCATGGGAGAGTTTTTCTCCGGACCAGAAGGTAACCAGGTCATTGGGAGCAAAGTTGAAACTAATAAAGGGACCTCTACTTATTCTCAGGCTGTGTTCCCTTTATACCATGCCCTGGGTCATCACAGTTCCTCCAGAAGTTGCTGGTGCAATTAAAGCAATTAATCCAGGCTATGCGGGAACATAAGGCTGCACCACCCACATGGCCCATGGGAACACAAGGCTTGCATCACTTGCATTGTGAACAACATGAGGCAGTGAGGAGAGGGGGGGAAGGGCGGAGGGGGGAAACTTGCCCCACGGGCCTCGCCTGGACACTGGGCTGCTTCTTTCCACTTATTTCTTCTTCTGCTTTTGGCTTCACACAAGGAAAACAGCAGAAGTCTTTCTTTCTCTCCCCCAAACTCCGCCAGAAAGGAGTCTTTGGGACCCTGCAAGGAATCCTGCTCCAAGAGGCTGTGCCGGTGCGACAAGTCTCCCAAAGACTCATTTCTGATGGAGTTTGGGGGAGAGAAAGAAAGACTTCTGCTGCTTCTGCTGCTTTCCTTGCATGAAGCCAAAAGTCTCTCTTTCTTTCTGTCTCTCTCTCTCTCTCCTCCTGAGAACGGAGCTGGAGATGGTATCCTGTGATCCCAAATAAAGAATGATTGATCAGTAGGAAAATGAGGTGGGGAATTTTCCTGCAGACTTTGGGGGGAATTTTCCCAGGGTCTCTGCTGCTTTCTGCAGAGACCCTGGGAAAATGTCACTAAGCCACCTTCAGTCAAAATTCATATTAGTGGTCCGCAGGATTTAAAATTATGAGTTTGATGGTCCCTGAGGTCCAAAAGGTTGGCGACCCCTGGACTAGAAGACCTCCAAGGTCCCTTCCAACTCTGTTATTCTGTTACCTGTCCTTGCCCTGTGGAACAGTGATTAAAGTGCAGTACTGCAGGCAAACTCTGCCCACAGCTTGGAATTCGATTTGGGCTCAAGGTGGACTCAGTCTTCCATCCTTCCAAGGCCAGTAAAATGAGGACCCAGATTGTTGGGAGCAATATACAAATAATGCTTATACTCAAAACTGCCCAGAGAATGCTATTATGCTTGAATGCTATTGCTCTTTGTGGCCAAAGTGGGAGTAGAACTCACAATCTCCTGGTTTCTAATCAGGAGCTTTAGCCACTACACCAAACTGGCTCTCATTTAAACTTAAAACCTTGAATTTTAAACCCTTGAAATAGCAATGGCACTTAGACTTATATACTTCTCCATAGTGCTTTACAGCCCTCTCTAAGCTGTTTACAAAGTCAGCCTATTGCCCCCATCAATCTGGCTCTTCATTTTACCAACCTCAGAAGGATGGAAGGCTGAGTCAACCTTGAGCTGGCCAGGATCGAACTGCCAAATTGCTGGCAGTCAGCTGAATTAGTCTGCAATGCTGCATCCTAATCGCTGTGCCACCAGGGCCCTAAATCGTGATTCTGAACTCAGAACATTTAAAAGTTGGAGTATTCTTCGCATATTTCTACATTACTCTCAGGAATCAGTTTTTACAAGTACTGATTTCTCACTTAGTCAGATTTTAACCTTCATTTTTGCAGCAGCCAAGACTGGCAGTAACTCGAAACCAGAATTCAGTTTACCTGACACTTTTAACTGATCTTTGTGGAAAACTTAAGTTATATTTGTATGATTTCCTTTTATAATAACTTTTAGCATACTAAAAGAAGAAGAATCTTTATGATATAGATTTCATGTTCACGGGGTTGAACTCCTTTTGGACTTACAGGAGATTTAAATTGAATACTTACTTGAATATAGTCCTATCACTATGTGTCTGTACTTCTTTCACATATAGAAAGCATAATTTTCTTCCTAATGTTTTCTTTACCCCTAATATTTTAGTCTACTTTATGCCACTTTCTGAAGCAGTATTGGCACCATTTAAAAAAATCAAATGTGACCATTTGTTTCATTTATACATCATTTATTTTGTTTGGATTAAGCAAAACAAATTTTCACTTACAAAAATAATGCATCTGCAGCATGTTTAAACCCAGGAATATGATCTCTATTTTTCTCCTTGTTCAGAATACCACTGCTGAACGTATCTATGTGAATGTTGGCAGTTTGTGAATCAATGCATATTTGATTTGAATTCAAGATTTGGAAGTGTCAATTCCCATTACATACAGATTCAATATTCAATTTGATAAAAGATGTTCCCATAGACTTTAATAGGGAAACTTCAAAACAGCTGCAGCTGTGCCTAGAATGGCACAGGAATAGCAAGGATGGCGGATATTTTGCAAAACAGAAAGCTGTAAAGTTTTAGCGAGATAGCTTCAAAGGTTTTACCAGAATAGATGTAGAAGAGAATGCAGAGTTAAAGGGCAGAGTTAAATGTGTCATCAGCTTAGAGTCCTTGCGTTGTCACAAGAAATCGAAGTCCAGCCCTCTTTTTCCTGTTCTCATGATTTAATTAGGGCAATTGCTGGAATCCTGACAGCTGACTCTTATCCAGCACCAATTTAATGTTGAGTTTTAGTTTGCCAGATTCAGCAACTGCACTGTACAAAGATAAGAGAAGGTTGTAAAGTTGTCAGAGGAAGCTAGCAAGCCTTAACAATGGAAAGTCTTTGGGAGAAAGGCCAACTTGCAGTCCTGCAACATCTTCCAATCTTTCTTGAGCAATTGGAAAGCTCTTGACTCAATTCTGTGTCTTGAACCACTTCAGAAATTCAGCTCAAATATATGATTTGAAGGGATGATTTGATTCAATCTTCTTTCATTGAATCTTCTGATCTAAGCCTTATACCTTCTACTGAAATATTGTCTATGAGATTTAATTTTAGTATTTGATCTCTGACCAGTCAAATATTTTGCATTTAGAAAGTTGGCAATTTGGGGAGACAGTGTACCACTTCAAGAATATTCTGTCTTCAGCAGAAGATTCCTGATTCATTCTATTGTGAGGTTCCTTGCCTTGCAACATACAGTATCTCAATCAATCAATTCAATCAGAACAGAGCTGGAAGGGACCTTGAAGGTCTTCTAGTCCAGCCGCCTGCTCAAGCAGGAGAACCTATACTATTTCAGATAAGCGGCAGTCTCTTCTTTAAAATCTCCAGTGTTGAAGCACCCACAACTTCTGGTGGCAAGCTGTCTCAAGATAAGTTTTAAGACAAGGGTGCTTAAAAGTTTGGCCCGTGGACCACAAGTTGTCTGCCAGGAGCTTTTCTCTGTCTCCCATCAGTGGAGATGATCCTCCAAATGAACAATTATATTTTTAGGTTTTTTTTCCAGGAGGATTTTTTAAGAATTGTTGGAAGAAAATTATATTATATAGGGATAATTTTATTCACTCACTACCCTTGACACTCCTTTAATCATCAACATGATCTGCATTAATCATCAACATGATGTGGATTCAGAAGAAACTAGGTTGCAAATAAAGACAATACAATGTTGTAAGGATCACTTAAATGTAGTTCATCGAATAATTAACAGTCCAGCACAAACTGATTAACCTGCCTTGCTCGTGTGGAAAGGGAACTTCATGAGGACAGTGGTGACACCCAAGCAGGAAAAGCCCAAAGGGAACATCAGGCCAGCCATAAAACAAACTTGCATAGGAAAAGAGATTTAATAAAAGGTATTGAAAGAAGCCCCCTAGACAAAAGCCAAGTAATTAAGAAAGCTAGGGAAACAAGAAAAAGAAATCCCTTACAAACAATAGGTCATGCCAAATCAGCAAAACAAATACACAAAAGACATGAAATAAATTCCATAGCAGACAGGAGATTGCCACCAAACAAATATAAGAAAACATTAGGACGAAACTGATAATCCAATCAAACCACCCCACGGAGTTTACCCTCTGGAGGAAATGAAGACAACCCCTGACAGGATTTAAAACCTTAAGAAATACAAACACAAGCACTCACACACAAAAGGAGAAAAAAGTATAAAAATCGGGGGTTTATTATACAAGGCTGGCTAGCCCCAGGAACGCAGACTTCTTGCTATCTCTCGCCTTCCTGGAAAAAAAAAAAAGAACCAGCTTTCAAGCAGTTGTCTGTATCCTTGCACCGGAGCTCTCCCAGCAGGAAAATGAATCTTCAGAAGAAAGGCATATTAAGAAGCCTTTCAACACTCGCAAACAGGCAAAATATCTTTAAGATTCAGAGTCTTCCTGAACACACAAATGTGGCACCCCCAAAGTCAGTACATAAACATACACCAAAAGGGGAAAAAAAATCTGTACACTCAGCAAAGTAAGGTAAGGATATTTCCACCAGAGCTGCAGATCCACCAGAATAAACATTTCAAAGGGCACATTCAAATACCTCCCAAAGCTCTAGTTTTCCTACACGATTTACCACCCTCAACACCCCAAATTGTAGCTACCTTTGAGTGCTGTTTTATTCCAGCAGAGCCTGAAGATGCCTGAAGCCTAAAAGAGCCTGAAGCATTTATTTTCTAAGAATCCTAAACATTTTTCTGAAAAGAATCTTGGAAACAACAGTGACCATGTCTCCATTCAGTTTCAGACTGCCTTGCTGAATATGCCACATACATTTTATTTATTTATTTTATTCATTTGTCAAGCATGTATTAGAGAACAGATATAATTGGAACATGATTATGATTACATGAAATGGGTACGAATAAAAGGGGACATTAGGACAGGGACGGTAGGCACATTGGTGCTCTTATGCACGCCCCTTACAGACCTCTTAGGAATGAGGTGAGGTCAACAGTAGACAGTCTAAGGTTAAAGTTTAGGGGTTTGGGGGAAGAAACCACAGAGTCAGATAGTTCATTCCAAGCATTGACAACTCTGTTGCTGAAGTTATATTTTCTGCAATCAAGTTTGGAGTGGTTTACCTTAAGTTTGTATCTATTGTGTGCTCGTGTATTGTTGTGGTTGAAGCTGAAGTAGTCATTGACAGGTAGGACATTGTAGCAGATTATGTTATGCACTATGCTTAGGTCAGACCCAAAGCACAAATGTGGCACCCCCACATTTCTTAGAACCATGAACCTGAAGGCAGATCATACAGAAATGCTAATAATGTGAGACTAGGCTGAAGTCGCCATACCTTAAAGGGTGAAGGGTGGGGAAAAGCCAGGACCTCTTGTGGACACCACTGCTACCATATTTATTTGCTGAACGGACAACCCTCATCACCAACCAAAAAGCACTATTCACCAGGAATCATAGATAATAAGTCACAGTGCCAAATACTATTATGCAAGATTTCCTCCAATTAACCCCTCCTCTGAGAAACTGACATGTTTATTTATTTAACATATTTACCAATTCACAGGCTTCCAGAAAGCCAGTTGAAAACACTGCGCCACTTTTGCCATTTATAAAGGGAGGGGAGAAAGTGGACAAGAAGATGAAGTCAGCACTAATCCTGTCATTTTGGACAAGGCTTGCTATGGATTTCCCACCCTCTCCCTTTCTTGACAGCATTTAGTTATCCATCGTAATTAGTATTTGACATTAAATGGCTTCCAAGATTTCATATTTTCAAACTGCTAAAGTCAAAACAATCAAACAAATGAAGCGTATTCTCAAGATGGTGAGTGCAGCAGGCCAAATACAATGGCACCACTGTGGCATTTCCTAGGACTTGTAATGCCAGCTTAACCCAGGAAAGCACATTCTGTCATCAAATACAGATGGTGCTAGTAAGATAACATCTGACATGGGATAACACACGCCAGCATTGTCTCATCATTCTGGTACATTTCAACAGCCAATACAAGGATAAGCCATCTATTCAACTGAGGGCAATTTCAGTTTAAAAATGATGCAGCCATTCTGACTGGGGAGAGAAGCTTAGCTAATACAAAAGGAGTTCCTTTGGAGCAGTATAGAAATATATACAGAATAACAGTCGGAAGAGACCATGTAGGTCATCTAGACCAACCTACCACCCCAGCAGAAAACCCTACATCATTTCTCATAGATGGCAGTCCAGTCTCTTCTTGAAAGCCTCCAATGATGAAGCTCCCATAACTTCTGAAGGCAAAGCTGTTCCATTGGTTGATTGTTCTCACCGTCAGAAAATGTATCCTTATTTTCAGGTTAAATCTCTCCTTGTTCAGTTTCCGTCCATTATTCCTAGTCTGGCCTTCAGGTGATTTAGAAAATAGCTTGACCCCTTCCTCTTTGTGGCAACCCCTCAAATATTAGAAGACTGCTATCGTGTCTCCCCTGGTCCTTCTCTTCACTAGACTAGTCATGCTCAGTTCCTGAAACTGTTCATCGTATGTTTAACCTCCAGTCCCCTAATCATCTTAGTTGCTCTTCTCTGCACTCTTTCTAGAGTCATAATATCTTTTGTATAGCGTGATGACCAAAACTGGGTGCAGTACTCTAGGTGTGCTCTTAATAAGGCTTTATATTGTGGTATTAATACCTCACTTGGTTTTGATTGTATGCCTCTAATAGTGCAATTTAAGATTGCATTGGCTTTTTTTGGCTACTGCCACACACTGTTGACTTATATTTAATTGGTTGTCCACTAAGACTCCAAGATCATTCTTGCAGTTACTGCTATTAAGCCTAGTTTCTCCCAGTTTGTATGTGTCATATCCTAATGTGATATCTGCCAGCTTGCACCCTCCATGGATTCAGCTGAATATATTAACAAGACTGGTGTCTATAGAGGTGGTCCTTGACTTATGACCAAAATTGGGACCATTGATAAGTAGCATTAACCTTAACTCCAACCCTAAACAGACAGAAGATATTAGAAACACCAATGAAGCAGAACACAGCAAACTCCAAGACCAATAAACATAGACCAAGACTCCTAACCAATCAGGATGAAGAAAAAACCATTCTAACAAAGCACAAGGCTGGCACCAAATTTAAAACAGAAATGGCTGCGAAAGCCTGGCACACAGACAAACCCCCTACACAAGCCTGATGATGGCAGATGAGATTCTGCCGAAACATCGCTACAAGTTTAAAAGCACAACTATAATGACATGGGAAAATACCTGAACAAAGCTGAATTCCATACACACACACATACACACATATCTATGTGAAAAGAAAACATGTATGTATGTATGTATGTATGTATGTATGTATGTATATTTGTTTTCGTAGATTTTCACGGGTCCAGGTATGTAGGTCTAGGTTTGTTCAGGTCTTTTCCCATGTAAGATTAAGAGTATCTTGGTGACGTTTTTGTTTGTAGGCTGTTGAGGTATGTGAGGAAGTTGTTCAGTTTTTCTTTCCCGTGTGGCCAGATTATGAAGGTGTCATCTACGTATCTGAGCCAGAGTTTGCCTACACCCCAAAATACAATTCACCATGGAAACAGAAGCCAACAATCAACTTCCCTTCCTAGATGTCTTGGTATACAAAAGATCCAATGGCTCCCTAGGACACACCATCTACCAGAAGAAAACACATACTAACCGCTATCTACATGCACTCTCACACCACCACCCAGCACAGATCAATTCCGTAGCCAAGACACTCATCTCCAGAACAAAATGCTTAGCCGATGAACAACACCAAAAAACCGAACTACACACTCTCACCAACGTACTTACAGCCAATGGATTCCAAAGAAAGAAGATTACCCACCTAATCCAAAAAGAAACCCCAACCAAAATCCAAGACAGAGAACAAGAAAATGGCAAAGCCCTCCTCCCATATATAAAAGGCACTACAGACAAAATTAGCAAGATCCTCCCAAAACACAACATCAAAACAGCATTCTGCACAAACAGAAAAATATCCACCATCCTAAGAAACCCCAAAGACAAAATCGAATTAGAAAACCAAGGAGTATACGAAATCCCCTGCACTGCCTGCCCTACCACATACATTGGACAAACTAACAGAAGAATAAGTGCACGCATTGAAGAACATAAGAACTCAATCAAAAAAGAAGAAACAACCTCTTCCCTGGTCCAACACCTCAAAGCCACAGGACATGAAATTGATTTTAAAAATACCAGAACTATCGCCAAAACCGAACACTTCAACAGCAGAATAATCAGAGAAGCCATAGAGATAGAAAAACGCCCACACAGCATGAACAAACGAGATGACACCTCCCGCCTTCCAGCCATTTGGAAACCCGCCCTCATGAACAGACGAGTACCTAACATGAAGAAGGACACCAGACCCACACCCATGAGAGCCACACAAGATGCCACCACCACACTTCCATGTAGAAAACAGACTCCCACCCATTCAGAAAATGAGAAACGACCATGGACCAGAAGCTGCACTGCAGCTGCATCACTACCCACTTCAAACCCCTCTGAGCCATACATGAAGCAAACCGACACCCACTATGAAGATGCAGCAGGACCATGAACTAGAAGCCAAACAGCAAGATCACAACTCTCCAGCTCAAATCCCCAGCAACTAAGACTAACCTGAGCACAACCAAGCCCCCACCTGAACAGAACACGCCTCCAACCAATCAGAACATGGCTAACCCCCAACCAATCAGAACACAGCCAAACCCCTACCAATGAGAACACACCCCACCCAATCAGAACACAGCCAAGCCCCCACCCAATCAAGTCCCACCCCCACTGGCAGTTAAAAGGAGGAAGCAGCTGCAATCTCCATTACTCTGAGAAGCACAGAGCCGGAGACAGAAGCCTGAAGATGATGAATGAGACTTCATCGAAACGTTGCCTAGATGCTTGAATCTTACGCGGAGAAAACCGAACAACAAAGATCCACATATATATATATATATATATATATATATATATATATATATATATATATATATATATATATATATATTGTGTGTGTATGTGTATGTATATGTATATGTATATGTATATGTATATGTATATGTGTGTATATATATATATATATATATGGATCTTTGTTGTTGGTTTTCCAGCGAATCGAGATCTAGGCGCTTGATGAGTTCATCATTCAGGCTTGTCTCTGCTTCTCAGAGTGAAGAAAAGCAGCTGCAATCTCACATCACTCTGAGAAGCAAGAGCCGAAGACAGAAGCCTGAAGATGATGAATGAGACTTCATCGAAACGTTGCCTAGATACGAATCTTACGCGGAGAAAACCGAACAACCAAAGATCCACATACAAATACCAGAGAACCTCAGAAAACAAATTATATATATATATATATATATATATATATATATATATATATATATATATATATATTTCAGCTTTGTTCGCAAATAAAATTTTACTCACAGAAAATCACAAGGCAGTCCACAAAGAAAATCTGAAGCAAGGTTAAACTTTGTCCCGTACAAAGTTGCAGGAGAAAACACACCCACTTTTATCCCCTGTGGGATGTGGCTCAATGACTCGGCTCACTCTCTGACCCTCCCACGCTTCCTACGTTGCTGCTCACATTTCTCCCTTCGACGCTGCTTAGGATTGAGCCAACACTCTTCCTCTTTACTCCCTGTCAGGGGCTGCTCCAATATGCCTTCCTCCTGATTAATCTCAGGCTGTTCCTCGGTTGCCTGATGGAACCTGAGGCATTATCGGGGAGGAAGGTCCTGGAGAGGAAGGCATTGCCAGAGAGGAAGGTCCTGGGGAGGAAGGCATTCCCAGTTCCTCCTCCTCATCTTCCAGGTCCTCTTCCTCTGACAGCATAGGCTCGGGAATCGGGGCCACAACATATATGTATATGTATATAAATCTCACCTTCATTACTTTCTAACTTAAAGTGGTGAACATAGATTCATTCCTCCTCCTCTTTTCCCCACAAGAACAACAAACCTGTGAGGTGGGTTGGGCTGAGAGAATGTGACTGGCCCAAACTCACCAGCCACTTTCATACCTAAGGTGGGACTAGAACTCTCAGTCCCCTGGTGATTGGCCCCAAATCTCTCCAATAGCTTTGTTACATATTTATAGGCATTGTTTGGAGATGATGAACATGATAATTTTCTTCAAGAACTCAGCTGAATATGTGCTACTCTCCTGAGATAGATTTTTCATAATAGTTGCAGGTTCTCAGGAAGAACAATCTGGATAAGAAGCTGTTGCTGGCTTTCTATAAAGCTTCTGTGGAGAGCACTTTGACATATTGTTTGGGTGTGTGGTATGCAGGCTCCACAGCTGAGGACAGGAAAACTGTACAGAGGGTGATAAACACAGTTCAAAGGATCATTGGTTGCCCTCTGCCCTCCCTGGAAGACTTAGCCAGGTCCTGCTGCCAAAGCAGAATCAAGGCCATCATAGAAGTCCCCTCACACCCTGGCAATTATTTTTTTGACCTGCTGCTGTCTGGACAGCGTTTTAGATCAATAAAATCCCACACCACTAGACTAACAAACCGTTTCTTTCCCTGGGCCATCCGAACCACAAATAAACACAAAGTCACTATCTTATTACGATGTGAAAAGATGTGAAATCTCAATACCCCATTCAGATGTATAATAACATATTACAGTACAACCCATCTCTTGTGTATTGTACTCGGCTAAGCGTCACATCTTGGATGTATATTTTGTGTATATTCATAGATATTCTCTAATTGCAAATGGAGACACAGATACTCTATTTTTCTTGTCTTCATTTTTAAGTGCTTTGGGTTTATTATATTGCGAACAGTTGCTGGAGTGCATCCAGTTTTGTTGTACTTGTACAATGACAATAAAGTTCTTCTTCTTCTTCTTCTTCTTCTTCTTCTTCTTCTTCTTCTTCTTCTTCTTCTTCTTCTTCTTCTTCTTCTTCTTCTTCTTCTTCTTCTTCTTCTTCTCCTCCTCCTCTCCCCCTCCTCCTCCTCCTCCTCCTCTTCCTCCTCTTCTTCTTTCTTCTTCTTCTTCTTCTTCTTCTTCTTCTCTTCTTCTTCTTCTTCTTCTTCTTCTTCTTCTTCTTCCCCAATCTTAAATAGCCAACCAGAGGTCTAAAAGATACCCGTACTTACATTTGCATGAAAGCAATTACAGCTGTCTTTTTAGCACCTTGATTATATAAATGGCTGCATTTTACTTCAAGCAAATGTTAAGGCCCTTTCCTTGTCAACATCTGGTTGAAAACATAAAAGTTCCAAGTAATACAGAATAGGCCTAGGTTTGTGGGATTTCAACCCTGTTTAATCCTTCTAAACCAGGGGTGTCAAACTCGATTTTCATCGAGGGTCGCACCAGGATTATGTTTGACCTCGGTAGGTCAGAGTGGGCATGGTCAGGGTGGATGTGGCCAGTTCAACATCACTCATGTCGGGGATGCCTGTAGCAGCCCAGGCACTTTGTCAGCAAAAATGGAGCTTGGGATGGCTGCCTGCGGCCTTTGCGAGTTCCATTTTTGGCTGTGACAGCTTCCTGCAACCCTCTGCAAGCAAAAACGGAGCTCGGGAGGGCTGCACTCTGTTTTCACTGGTAGAAGCACCATGGGCCAATCCTTTGCTATTTCCAGGGTGGCCCCATGGGCCAGATCTAAGCACCCCGTGGGCTGGATCCAGCCCTTGGGCCTTGAGTTTGACACTCCTGTTCTAAGCAATCAGTTTGGGGGTCTTCTTAAAAAGACCTTCAATGAACAGGATGATGATGATGACGTTATTCCTTTGGTCATGTCCGACTCTTGGTGCTTCCATAGGCTACTTCTATCCACATCTTCTGATCTTACACTGCTTCTTTGAGTTTTTCTAAGCTCTGTCTGGTGTCAGTTTAACAGCCCAACAACCACATTGGCTAATGTCTCTGTATAGTCATTGGCCACACATTCATGAGTGACATTAGACGTTCATGTGAAGATGGGACAAAACCTGCTGTGAACTCTTTGATGTGAGCGACAATCCTGGCCAATCAGGTGTTCCAGCCAAACTCTCCATCCTAATTCCAAGTAAGAATTTATTAGAAAAGTCATATTGGCACATCTGGGGAAAAACCAGAATCTGAATTCCCACGTTTTCCCCTGCTATACTAAAGTCACACCCAGCCCCCTTACTGATGATCCTCAAGTCACACTCTCCAATTCACCTCCATTGTGAACTCCCACCAAGTCCAGTCACTTCCCTCCAAACTCCAGTAACTTAACCTTGAGCTCTGGTGAAAGAATGTTCAAGACCTGGAAGGGGCCTTGGAGGTCTTCTAGTCCAAACCTCTGCTCAAGCAGCAGAGACATGGTGGTACAGTGATTAGAATGCAGTGTTGCAGTCTAATTCTGCTGACTGCCAACAGTTTGATTGTCACCGGCTCAAGCTTGATTCAGCCTTTCTTCCTTCTGGGGTTGGTAAAATGAGTATCCAGATTGTTGGGGACAATACCTTGTTGAGTCAAGACCTTGTTGATGATCCAAACTCTTTGCGGGTGCCTACTGTCTCTGTCCCATTGATTCTTTTTATTTTTATTTTTCTTATATGTATCCATTTCATGTATTCATAACTATGTTTATACTTATACCTATTATCTTGGAAGCGATTGACAAATCAAATAAATAAATAAATATTCTGCCTCTATAAACTGCTTAGAGAAAGCTGTAAAGCACTGTGATATATATAAGTCTAAGTGCTATACCATTTCAGACAAATGGCTGTCCAGTCTCTTCTTAAAAACTTACAGTGGTGAAGCACCCGGAACTTCTGAAGAGAAGTCATTCCACTGGTCAATTGTTCTCACTCTTTAATTCCAGGTTGCTTCTCTCCTTGATTAATTTCCACCCATTGTTTCTCGTCCTGCCTTCAGGTGCTTTGGAGAATAAATTGATCCCCTCTTCTTTGTGGCAGCTCCTCAAATATTGGAGCACTGCTATCATGTCACCCCTAGTCTTTCTCTCTCATATCCAAATCCTGCAAATACAAAGATCCTCTGAGGGTTTTTTTCAAAACTATGAATTATAAGATGCAACCTTGCCCAAGTATCTAGTAAACAGAATCAACAGTTGACATGAACTCCTAAGAACACTTTTAAAACCAGTCTGACCTTCCACAATTCAGTTGTCCTCAACTTATATTTTGAAGTTATGATATAATAAGAAAGTGCCTTGTGACCAATCCTCACACTTACAGGCATGTATATCACACGATCAAAATATGAGCCCTTGGCAACCGTAATGAATTTCTGATGTTTGCTGCATCTCCATGGCCATATGATCTCCATATGAATCTGGGTTCATAGAATAGAATAGAATAGAATAGAATAGAATAGAATAGAATAGAATAGAATAGAATAGAATAGAATGGAATGGAATGGAATGGAATGGAATGGAATGGAATGGGATGGGATGGGATGGGATGGGATGGGATGGGATGGGATGGGATGGGATGGGATGGAATGGAATGGAATGGAATAGAATAGAATAGAATAGAATAGAATAGAATAGAATAGAATAGAATAGAATAGAATGATTGGATACAAAAGGAATTTGTCATTGGTGCATATGCTCTCAGTGTACATAAAGAAAAACATAAAATACATTCATCAAGAATCATAAGATACAACACTTAGTCAGAGTCATGGTTTACTAATAAGCAATCAAATCATATTAGGAAATAAATAAAACAATATAAATTGTAAAAATGCAAGCAATTTGGTTATAGTCATAAGTGGGAAGAGATAGGTACTAGGAAGGATAAGAAGAAGAGTAAAATTCTTCTTCTCATCCTTCCTAGAACCTATCTCTTATAATATAGTCTTAGTAAATAATTTGACGGTGTTGTGGGAATTAGTCTTTTAGCAGAGTGATGGCATTTGGGGAAAAACTGGCCTTGTGTCTAGTTTGTTCTGGTGTGCAGGGCTTTATAGCATCGTTTTGAGGGTAGGAGTTGAAACTGTTTATGTCCAGGATGTGAGGGGTCTGTTGATATTTTCACAGCCCTCTTTTTGACTCGTGCAGTATTCAGGCCCTCAAGGCAGGTTGGTAGCAATTGTTTTTTCTGCAGTTCTGATTATGACAGCATGCTTCACTTAATGGCCATAGTGATTCACTTAATAACAAAAAAGATCATAAAGCCAGATGCAACTCACTTAGTAACCTTTTTGCTTGGCATTTGTGGTTGTAAGTTGAGTAGTGTACTGAATTTCAAGTCAGTTTCTGCAAGCCAAGCATTATTCTTTGTTAATAGAAAAGTGACAGCTTTAAATTAATATTGTACTTCAGAGAAGAACTGTCTACTAATTTGGTAGTTTTTCTTTCTTACTTACTTTTTCTTACTTTCGTCAGTAGAACTGGAAAGATGATGAAAAATGATGCTTCAGCTCTTATTATTGGAGACTTTTTTTTTACTTCCCAGCAATGAGTTGAATAAGTTGTGCAATGAATATTCACCAATTATTAGCTCAGTAAACATTTGTGAATAATGGAAAGGCAATGGAAGGAGAATGAGCATACAATGAATAATGCATGTAGGCATTATTGTAGAACGAGATGAATAAATTGAGCAATAAATACTATTTCAGTCCACCAGCTTCTGTTTTTTAAGAGAAAGTAATGGTCCTTTATGGTGTTTAACCACAACAAGTAGGAAAGGAAGCGGGTTAGGAGAGAATCCCATTTTGGAACCCCAAAGGCTAGGAAAACTCTTATAAGGGACAACAAATCACCCAGGAAAAAAGGGGGGAGGGAAGGAGAAAGAGAATAGATAGATGATAGATATAGATAGATGACAGATAGATGAGATAGATGATATGAATGTACATAGGTAGGTAGATGATAGGAAGGTACATAGGTAGGTAGATGATAGATAGATAGATAGATAGATAGATAGATAGATAGATAGATAGATAGATAGATAGATAATGAAAAACTGCTGGTGACCTTCTACCACTGCACAATAGAGAGTATCTTAACTTACTGTACCTCTGTATGGTTTGCCAATTGTACAGTGGCAGATAGGAAAGCACTCCAGAGGGTTAATGTCATTGCCCAGAAGATCATTGGTTGCCTTCGCCCCACTTTGGAAGAGCTTTATAGCTTCCGCTGCCTTAAGGAAGTTCAAAACATTCTTAAAGATCCATCTCATCCTGGGCACCCCCTTTTTTTGAACTGTTACATGTGGCAGACAGTACAAGATAATGAAAACAAGGACAAATAGTCTGAAAAATAGCTTCTATCCCAGAGCAGTAGCTCTTTTGAATTCTACTGTATAGTGCAATATTAATGCAATATCAGGGGTTTTCAATTCAATGTATAGAATGTGAAGAATGTATGTGTTTATGTTCATAGTCATAATGTACACTGAAGATGGTATTTAGTTTCGTTGTATGAGGTGCAATCACAATAAACTAAACTAAACTAAACTAAACTGGATAGATGGATGGAAGGATGGATGGATGGATGGATGGATGGACGGATGGACAGACAGATAAGAAAGAGAGAGATGATAGATTACACATAGAGAAAGTAGAAATGATAGAGTGATATGAATAAAGAGAGAGAGAAAGATGACAGATGTAGAGAGACAGTGACAGACAGGGATGATTGAGGATATATTCAGACAGAGAAAGAGAGGATATAGATAGATAGATAGATAGATAGATAGATAGATAGATAGATAGATAGATAGATAGATAGATAGATAGATATAGATATAGATATATAGGGAAGGAGGGAGGGAGGGAGAGGAAGATGAGATAGATAGATAGATAGATAGATAGATAGATAGATAGATAGATAGATAGATAGATAGATAGATAATATATTCATATCACAGCAAGTTTACTTGTGCTGTACATCTCCTCTTGTATGATCCAATTCAAAATGGACACGGTATTTTGAGTTTTCTGAAAAAGCAATTTAGGGAGTGATTGGTTTTATGTTGTGACCACCATCTTGATTCTCTCCTTTTTTTTCTTTAGCCTTCACTTCCCCCAATACTTGAAAATGTCTTAATTGTCTTAATTAGTGGGATGGAAGCAAAGTTTAGATTTCCCTTGTGAAGAAGCTGTAATAGAATCATGATTCATGTGCCCTTTCCTTGTAGCTTTTATAACAATGTGAAATGGAGATTTATTATTTTTTCTATTAAATAAATATTCAGTAAAAATGAACCAATGGAATTTCTGACCTTTTTACTTAATGATAATTGCAAAGATGTGGGTGATTCTGTTGTAAACTTTTGACAATAGCTTTGGAGACATGACAAAGAATAATTTCTAATAGGCCAGGAGGGTAAAATTGCTTTACGATGCTATATTACTAGTATCCTACATTATAATTACATTTAGAGTAAAATCATATAAACTTGAGAATGGTCATTTCAAAAATGGGAATTGAAAATATTGATTTATAAAAGTAGGAATGAAAATATTGATTTATAAAAGTAGGAACTGAAAATATTGATTTATAAAAGTAGGTATTGAAAATATTGATTTGGGGGCTATGTTTATATTTATATAAATGAAATATTATTATTATTAAATGAATAATTATTTAATCCTGTCAATAAAAAAGTAAATAAATGAAATACTCTACCATATACGTAAAGCTAGAAGAAGAATGCACCCCACCAAACATACTTAATTTTGCTAATGAATTAGTTTATTTTCTAATCTGGCATATTACACTGAAATAAAATTGGGTTGAATTTGTACACCAGGTTAAGCTACAAAGCAACACATTAAAATCAAAATTATTCAAACTTAACATGTTGTACCAATGCAGCCACACTAGATACTCCTTGACTTATGACAACAACTGGGACGGGAATTTCCATTGCTCAGCCAGATGCTTGTTAAGTGAGTCACACACAATTTTATGACCTTTTTTTTTTTTGCCAGGGTTGTTAAACAAATAACTGCAGTTGTTAAGTGAATCACTTAGCAACTGCACTTATTGTTGTTAATAACAACATATACGTTAATGAGCTGCAGTGATGCAGAGGTTAGAGTGCAATACTGCAGGCTACTTCTGCTGACTGCCGGCTGCCTCCAGTTTGGCAGTTCGAATCTCACCTGGTCAAGGTTGACTAAACCTTCCATCCTTCCAAGGTGGGTAAAATGAGGACCCAGATAGTTGAGGAAAATATGTTGAATCTGCTTAGAGAGGGCCGTAAAGCACTGTGAAGTGGTATAAAAGTCTAAGTGCTATTGCTATTAATAAAATATGTCTTTCCTGGCTTTCCTCACTGATTTGGCTTGTTAGAAGCGGGCTGGGAAAGGTCACAAATGGTGATCACAGGAGCCCAGGACTCATGCCCAGCCTTCATAAATATATGCCAGTAGCCAGTCACCAAAGTTTTGATTGTGCGACAGTCACAAATGTGAGGACTGTTCATAAGTCACTTTTTTCAGTGTCATTGTACCTTTGAGTGACTGCTAAATGAATGGTTTGTAAGGAGAGCATATAACAGAACAACAACATCAGGCGGGATCTTGGAAGTCTTCTAGTCTAACTTCCTGTTCAAGCAGGAAACCCTACACCATTTCAGACAAATGCTTATCCAATCTCTTCTTAAAAACTTCCAGCGTTGGAGCAACCACAACTTCTGGAGGCGAGTTGTTCCACTGGTTAATTGTTCTCACTGTCATGTCAGAAAATTTCTCCTTAGTTCTAGGTTGCTTCTCTCCTTGGTTAGTTTCCCTCCGTTTCTTCTTGTCCTGCCTTCAGGTGCTTTGTAGAATAGGCCGACCCCCTCTTCTTTGGGGCAGCCCCTTAGATATTGGAAGACTGCTATCATGTCAGCCCTAGCCCTTTTCATTAAACTAGACTTATCCAATTCTTGCAACTCTTCTTCGTATATTTTATCTTCGAGTCCCCGAATCATCTTCTCTGCACTCTTTCTAGAGTCTCAACATATTTCTTGCATCGTGGTGACCAACACTGGATGTGGTATTCCAAGTGTGGTCTTAGCAAGGCATTATAAAGTTGTATTTACATTTCATGTGATCTTGAAGTGTTCCCTTGATCCCTGTGTTAATGCAGCCTCAAACTATGTTGGCTTTTTCAGCAGCTGCAGCAGATTGCTAGCTCATATTTAAGTGATTGTCTGGTAGGAGTCCAAGATACCTCGCATAGGTGCTACTATTGAGCCAGGTATCACCTATTCTTTTTTAACTGAGTTGCTTAGATTTGCTGTGCGAACTCAGCCCCTTTTTACGATCCACTCCTTTGGCAAAATTCAGTGGCACCTCTCAGCCTAGAGGTCACAGTCTCTTCCAGAATGGAAATGTTTTCGGCCACGAATCCTTAAACATTTCTGTTACTTGGCATTCTTTCATTGCAGCTCAGCCTTCTTGTCAATTAGAAATCTAATTCAATATCCTGCATCATTTCCTTCTAATCCCCAAGCAAAACAAGATCTCTGCTGGCAAGAAAAATGGTAGCCTTGATTCCTCCCTGGTGGAATATATGGAGTAAGGTTAAATGCACAAGAGGAGATGTTGATCCAATTCATGCAGTTGGAATAAAACATGGAACCACTTGCCTCCAGGAGTTGCGGGTGCTTCAACATTGGAAGTTTTCAAGAAGAGAATGGACAACCATTTGTCTGAAATGTTGTAATGTTTCCTGCCTGGATAGGAGGTTGGATTAGAAGACCTCCAGCATTCTTTCAGAAATGTATGACATAACGTAGGAGAACAAACCCATCAGGAGTAGATTCAGAAGTCCATCTGCAGTTAAAAGACAAATGCCACTCTTTTGAAGACAGCAAAGTCTATATTTTGGACAGAGAAGAACACTGGTTTGAACAAGGGGTCAAAGAGACCATCTGTGTCAACATTAAACAGCCCTCTCTCAACAGAGGGGGAGGGATATGTCATCTACCTCCAGTCTACAACACAGTCCTTTCAAAAGTTCCAAGAAGGTTCCACACCCATTTGCACTACTCAGGTGACCCCGAAGACACAGATAAACCCCCAGATAGCCTCAATGACTCTCTAAAAAGAATGCAAATGACCAACTGTCTGCAAGGAGCATAAATCCCATAAAGAGTTTACTTCACTGCATTGTTGAATTCCTGAAAAAGGTGCATAGATTATATTGCACCTTTTAAAAATATTTGCCACATTTCTGTTAAAAAAAAGAGCTTATAATAAAGCTGGAAATGCAGCACTGAACAATGTTGTTTTTTTAAGCCGAAGCTCAGCTCAACATGTGACAACTGGTGACAACATATTTAAATCTCTTAATTGCTGAATGTTTGACAGCTTCCTTCCATTCATCAAGCAGTGGTTTGCTTTGTGACTATCCTTATCATTAACTTGTGAATTTCCTAATGGAGTGTTAACACTCCCTATTTAATTTGTTCGGAGATGAGTCCATCTGTTCCAGGGGCTTTGTGCAGTCTTAATTTGTGTTTTGAGTTCTTGTTCTGTTTCTAAGTCTATTAATTTGGTACAATATTTTTTTATTTTGAAGAACCCCAATTTACTAGAGTCTAGTCCACTCAATTGTTTAATATTGCACTTCCCCTTACCCTGTCTCCCTGCTTTTTTTTAATCCTTTCACATTAATTAATGCAAGGAATGGGATATATGCTTTCTTTCAAGCACAGAACAAACCACCATAACCCTGAAGTTCTGCCCCACCATTTTGGATCATCCATGGTTTGGAGCAGGGATCTTCAAACTTTGCAATTTTAAGACTTGTGGACTTCATTTGTCAGAATTCACCAGCCAGCATGAATTCTGAATTCTGGGAGTTCAAGTCCACGATTCTTAAACTCGTCAAATTTGGAAAGCCTTGATTTGGAGGAACTAAACCCAGATTACTTTGGCTATTCCAGGTTTGGTATTGTTGGAAGGAAAATCCATCTGGTTCAGTTCCAAACTGGGAGAAAGACACTGGAAACAACAAGGAAGCTGATTGGAAAGAACCTTTACTGATGAACAGAACCACAAACAAAGACAGCTTGTAGTTCTGGGTTAGCTAAACAACCAACTAAATAAGAGGAAGCATTTTTATATGGTTCTGTGTTTTTGAAGTTTGGGATTAGTGCAATATGGGCTTTACGTTTCTAAAGAGGGTGTTGGGAAATTCCCATTGAAGCTGATGGCTTATGTCCTGTGCTGGATTTTGGGTGAGAGGCTGCTTGTTCTAATCCTATTATTCAGCTTTTGTTAGCTGTCAAACTTTGCTGTACGGGTTTTTGAAATATCCTGTATTGAATGGACTTCTGATGGCAGTATTTGCTTTGCTCATGAATGGAGCCATCTAGATAGTTGGCTTCCTCTTTCAACAAGACCCTTATTTCCTTAAGTGCTGGCATCTGCTGCGTGCTATTAAGAAAGACTGTGGGCTGCTTTCTGCCTCTAAGAACTCCTTTGGAGAAATAAAATATTCTGCCTTTTTAATATTCCCCAAAATATTTCATTCTTCTAGAAGGAGAGTGGGCTTCCCACCATATGAAACAGATCCCAGGATAGATCTAGTACACATTATTCATTCTTCCTTTTCCTTTAGCGACTCCCATCATGTTGTATCTCACTGCTAACCCTCAATCTTCCGACTACTTCAATTTCCTTCCTTTCTTCGTCCCATCAGCTACCAGTCTTTGGCTTTTCTTCCATTCTCCCCCAGAATATTTCTGCCTAAAGGAAAACAGAAACAATAAACCCATTTCATTCTACGTATAGACCAAAATAGCCAAAACATATGTGCTTCAGGCATGGATCATTCAGAAGTGGTTGGTGAGTACAGAGGTTCATGCAGAGTTGACACATGGAAGATTTGGTACACCTCTATTCACAGTCCTGCCAGGTAGAACTCTTGTGAAAACTTCATTTTTTTCTCTTTCCATTCAATTTGTGGGGCTTTATGTTAAAGCAATCAATATTCTAACCCCCAATTTCTGAAAAATATCCCCCCGGCCATTCATTTTTTCTCTCCCTTTTGGTTCTTTGGTCTGTAGAAAATACCAAAGTTTCCTAGATGGCTTTTTTCCCATTTCCCATTCTTAATTTCACAAAGTGCCCAAAAAATCTTCTTCTCCAATTCCACCCTTTCCTCCTTTTCTTCCTTTCTTCTGTTGCTCTTCCTCTTCCTCCTCTTCCTTCTCTTTCTCCTCCTCCATCCCTTCCTTCCTTCCTTCCTTCCTTCCTTCCTTCCTTCCTTCCTTCTCTTGCTCACCCTCCTCCTCCTCCTCCTCCATATCTTTAAATCCCACATTCTACATACCAGTATATAAGGCATTTCCCACCTTTTTCTGCTAGCTACATTTCCCAGTTGACTGGAAATTTTATTCAGCTTCATTTTCAACCCACTCCCATAAGTGCAAGCAACAGTAATCTATGAGCTCAGCTTCATGCCCCTGTAAATAACTTTTAACACCATGCTAAAAAGCAAGAAAATACATAAAAATCACTTGAAAAACATTTGTAAGTGTAAAATGGAATTTTCAGAACAATTTCTCCATCAATAACATTCAAGAAGAGATGGTGATGGTGATTTTGCCACCCATAGAACAAATAGTAAAAGGAAAAAAAGAAGACTATTGATGTTGAGTTTGTTGGTTATTTGATGTTGTACCTTTCCTTCAGGAATTCAAGGAACTGTCTATGATACTTTATTCTTAGGGGTTTTTTCCCCCTATAGAGTTGGGATCTCCAAACATGGCTGGCTAAGGAATTCTGGGAGTTGAAGTCCACAAGTATTAATGTTGCCAGGTTTGGAGACCCCAGCTATAGAGGAATGGTATGCACTAGAATGACTGAAGATAGATTTAAGACTATAACTTTCGTGTTCTACCCCAATGACTTTTATTCTTGAATCCATTTCTTATAACGCCTTGGTAAGACCACACTTGGACTATTCCAGAGGTGTTATTCAGCAGGTTCTGACCAGTTCTGGAGAACTGGTAGCGGAACTTTTGAGTAGTTCGGAGAACCAGCAAATACCACCTCTGACTGGAGATTTTACAGTATCCTTCCCCTGCCACGCCCACCAAGCCACGCCCACCAAGCCACGCCCACAGAACTGGTGGTAAAAAAAAATTAAATCCCACCACTGGACCATTCCATCAATTTTTGGTTGCCACAATATAAAAAAGATGTTGAGACTCTAGAAAGAGTGCAGAGAAGAGCAATAAAGATGATTAGGGGACTGGAGGCTGAAACATACAAAGAATGGTTGCAGGAATTAGATATGTCTGGTTTAATTTAAAAGAGGATTGGGAGCGATATGATAGCAATGTTCCAATGTTTAAGGGGCTGCCAGAAGGAAGAGGGAGTCAAGCTATTCTCCAAAGCACCTGAGGGCAGGACAAGAAGCAATGGACGGAAACTTATCAAGGAGAGAATCAACTTAGAACTAAGGAAAAATTTCCTGACAGTTAGAACAATTAATTAGTGGAACAACTTGCCTCCAGAAGTTGCGAATGCTCCAACATGGGAAGTTTGTAAGAAGAGATTGGACAATCATTTTTCTGAAATAGTATAGAGGTTCTGAAATTGGACAGGAAGACCTCCAGATCCCTTCCAACTCCATCATTTTGTTAGCTTCTCATGTTGTCCAATTGTTCCAAATTCTCTCCCGTTGTGTTAAACTTCTTCCTCTTTTACTCTGGATATTTTTGTTGTTGTTGTTGTTGTTGAGAGCCAATTTGCATAGTGATTAAGGAACCAGGCTAAAAGTCAGAAGACTTTGAATTCTAAATGGGAATTAGACACAAAACCATCTGGGTGACCCTGGACCCAGGGATGGGCTGCTTTGGGTTTGCACGAGTTTGGCCAATCCTCTTGCTAAGATTCTGCACAGTTCGGTGAACCGGTAAATCCCACCTCTGGCTGGCCTCGCTCATCCCATCCCATCCTTCCCAGGAGTCCCCATGTGGCCTGTTTTGGATGCCAGGTAAGTACAGGGCCTGCGCCGAGGCATGGGGAGGGCAAAACGTGGGCCCCTGGATGGCTGCCAGAGCCCAGGGAGGCCAT
The DNA here is from genome assembly GCF_049901715.1 of Pseudonaja textilis. Taxonomy (NCBI): domain Eukaryota; kingdom Metazoa; phylum Chordata; class Lepidosauria; order Squamata; family Elapidae; genus Pseudonaja; species Pseudonaja textilis. The sequence goes on from NC_141996.1 coordinate 10,014,386, forward strand.
TTTCACCCTCCTGGAGGTTCAAGGAAAGCCTCCGGAGCCTGGGGTGGATGAAAAATGGGCCATCTGGAAGTTCCAGAAGGCTGGAAATGCGCCCGTTTAGTTCTGGAGGGTGTCTGGAGCCTGGGGGAGGTTTTTTTTGCCCTCCCGGAGGCTTGAGGAAAGCCAAAAACAGCCCGCCTTCTGTGGTGCAGGAAGCCGATTAGACCACACCCACCATGGCCACACCCACTCAGCAACCAGGCAGAAAACCAGTTTCTGAAATTTTTAAAGCCCACCCCTGCCTGGACCTGTCATTGACCCTCAGCCCTAGGAAGAAAGAGGCTGAAGCAAACCACTGCTGAAAACTTTGTGAAGAAAACTGCAGGCACTAGTCCAAGTAATTGATTCAAAAGTACAAGAAACAAAACGAAACCCACAAGTATTTCCAGATTAAAATTAAACTCGGCCATTTTCCTACACATAAATCTTTCTGCGACCCAGGTCATTTTGGTCTCTTTTTCAGCCTGTCTGTCCATATGTACTTCTTGTCTGCTAATACAATCTGCTAATATTGTAACTCTAACAAGGTGGATTATTTGAATTTAGAGTATCCACGTTGTGGATTGCAAAATAGCAATGAACCATGTTGAATTTCTTTATTAGATAATTTATTCCTCTCTCACTCATAAGTATTTTACAATATTTACTTGCTGCAGCATATATTTGCTATTCTCCAAATGCATCCTCCTTTTAAATAGCCTTGGCATTTTCAAGAGCAACTTTCTGCTTATAGAATTAGGTAAAATATTCCAAGGGCTAGTTTGAGGAGAAAAATCTAACTTGAGCAGCATCTAAAAATAATACAGCATACCACAAATAATAATTGTGCCAGCTAATTTAATAGTTAATAACATCTATATGAAGTGTCCCCTTCTTAAATAAGATATGATTTCCAAAATCTGGAAACACTAAACCTTCTGCATATAACACTAGCTTTCTGTATTTTTTTTCAATGCTGACCATTTTCGTTTTTTTCGCTTTCTTTTTTTCCTTCTGTTCATGTGCTTTATTATTTTTTTATTTTATTGAATTCTTCTCTACAGAGAACATTTCCACCCATTATTAAACTCCTTCCTTCCTTCCTTCCTTCCTTCCTTCCTTCCTTCCTTCCTTCCTTCCTTCCTTCCTTCCTTCCTTCCTTCCTTCTTTCCTCTTTTCCTTCCCATAGTGAATTCTACATTTGAAACTCTTTTTATTTTGAAGAACATGTTCAAATACAATCTATTTATTTTATTTATTTATTTATTCAATGCTATAACCACCCATGTCAATGCAATTGACTCTGGGTAGCAAATCCAATTAACCCTCTTTGATTATTTTTCTCTATTTGTAAGATATTTTAAAATAATTTGGTCTGTAATGGATGAGACTTCATCTGTTAAAGAAGGCGAACAAAAACTATACCTTAAAGACATGCGTGCTGCTTTTATTATTTAAAGGTTGTGATGAAAATTCTGTCTTGGCTTATGAATATCTTTGTTTCTGACATTTAATTAATTTCTTAACATACCTTTGGAACATGGCAGAAAGGAAGGAAGGAAGGAAGGAAGGAAGGAAGGAAGGAAGGAAGAAAGAAAGAAAGAAAGAAAGAAAGAAAGAAAGAAAGAAAGAAAGAAAGAAAGAAAGAAAGAAAGAAAGAAAGAAAGAAAATAAATCAAACTTATTGACTCATATAGAGGATATTTACAAATATAGAATAACGGAGGTGAGAGAGACTTGGAAAGTCCAACCCCGCTTAAGCTGGAAATTCTATATCACTCCAAAAAAATGGCCGTCCATTTTGGAGCACCCACAGCTTCTGAAGGCAAACCATGATTGATTGTTCTCACTGACAGGAAATTTCTCTTTAATTCTAGGATGGATCTCTCTCTCTCTTTGATAAACTTCCATCGGTTACTTCTTGTCAGCTGCTTTGGAGATAAGGTTGACCCCCACCCTTCTCTATGACAGCCTCTCAAATATTGGAAGACATGTCACCCATAGTACTTCTTTTCATTTGCTTGGATCCAAGAAGCCAAAGATGAATGATAATATATATTTTTGTTGCTATTGTATTTTCTGGGAATATACTCCACATTTGTTCATCAACAAGATTAACATGTCAAACTTTTTGATGAATTGTTGTAGGCAAGATCAATTCCCCCAGGAACCTTATCCTGAATTCATTCCGTCTTGCATCACTTAATTCCTTATCCAGCACTATTTGGGGGCCCTATATTAATGTCCACAAGCTACCCTGTATATAAAAATGATATTTCTTTTTCTAAATATTGTCCTCTGTCAAACCAGGTAACAAAAGATTTTAGGAGCATAATGGTTATATCAGTGAAGATGTGGACTTGGTATGTGGCAGCTGGGAAGAAGTCAAATTCCATCTTAAGCATCATTAGAAAAGGCCTGAAAATAAACCTGTCAATATTGTGATGCTTTTACTGGAACATCCACATCTGGAATATTGTGTACATTTCTAGACACCACATTTGGAAATGATTATAATAGAGCTGGAAAAAGGCCAGAAATAACCAGGTGGCTCAAACACCTTTTATATGAAAAAAAAAACAACTAGAACATTTGGGACTGTGTAATTTAGAAAGAAGGTGATGAAGAGGACGTATCATTGAAGTGTGAACAAATCATCCATGGTGTGAGGAAAATGGACAGGAAGAAGCTTTTCTCCCACCCTCAAAACACTAAGATTAAGGGTCATTTCACAAAGATCTTTGGGGAAAGATTCAGGATAGAAAGAAGCAAGGCCTTGTTCCTACAGCAGATAATTAACTTGTGGAATTCATTATATTAGACACGGGGATAAATTGAATAGTCTGAAATTCTGTTGGCCTTGAAGATTCAGGATTACTTCTGGATTGGGTGCAAGATACCTCAAAATACCATTTAGGAATATAGTTTGTCTCCATCTTCTGCATATAAGCACCCCAAAGGATTCCGCTGTGAGAAACAAATTGTTGAGCTAAGATATTCATGGATCTAATCCAAGAAATCAAATCTTGTCTTGTCCTGTCTTGCCTTATCCTATCCAATCCTATCTTATCTTCTAATTAATTAATTGTATTTCTATTTTGTCACAATCCCACAGGATTCGCAGGAATTTAACAGGTATACAGACATTAAACATCAGTGCCCTAATTGTATCAAAAATGCACTTTTTAAATATGAGATGATTGTGCTTACCATTGTCTTTTTTTGGCTATTGTTTCTACTAAGAAGTACATACAATGAGATGGAGTTTCTGCATAAGATAAAGAAGACATACCAATAATACACTCATTACTGCTAAACTGCATTTTAAAGTATCTAATTAAATGAGGCAAAATACCTTTTATTTTGGAATAATGGATCAAGTGTGTAACGTCAAACACGAATTGCGTTTCTATCAAGTCAATGAAATTATCACTTTTTGAATGACAATTTTATACCATTTCCCTGAAAATGCGACCTACCCTGAAAGTAAGTCCTAGTTTGATTTTGACATGTGTGCTCAATATAAGCCTCACCCCCAAAATAAGCCCTAATTAAGATCCCATCCATTCCAGAGTGCTAGGGTGGGGACTGGGGGTGGAGCTGCCCTACTACTTACCTTTGGACTGTTGTAGCCAGGCCTCGCACACCCTGATACCTGCCTTGCCAGCCCATTTCTTCTGAAGCCAGCAAGGTTTTCCTAAAGGCTTCTGTAGCTGATAACAGAGACCCAGGTCAATCTGGAGCTTTGTTATCAGCTGCAGAGGCCTTCAGAAAAGCCTTGCTGGCCACAGAAGAAGTTCCTGAAGGCCTCTGATAGCGAAAAGGAGGCTGGGGGTGATGTGCGCAAGTGAGGTTAGTCAGTGGATGACATCCCCCCAAAATAAGACCTGGTGCCTTTTTTGATGGCAAAAAAAATAATAAGATAGGGCCTTATTTTTCGGGAAACATGATAACGTAATGCACCTCTTCCTAAAACTGTACCCCACTTTTTCCTCAAAGATGGCAATTCCATTTTCTTTCAGGTCTCATGGGTTAATAAATCATGAGAGGAAGGAAATGTTTTTTTTTAAAAAAAATGTCTGTCATGATAGAATTGGATCTTTCTTTCCAGATCATTGACAGATAATACAGTTAAACGTAACATTAACACCAAATTGATTTAGCACAGTTTAATGCTGGTAGTGAAAAAAATGAACACAGTTTAACTTTGCTAAATTTTAAGAAGAATTTGCACTGTTTCCCATCCCTCTGTCATTCTTTTAAAAAGGTTATTACAATGGTGAAACTTTTTTATTGTTTTTAAGGTGGTACTACATAAGATATCAAATACATTACAAAAAATAAAAAGGGTTCCCCCCAAAAAAACCAGTCCATTCATTCATATGATTGGATAAGTTTTCCTAGGATCATGGTAAAGATAATTTCACTCTTATTTCCTTAACCTCCTCATCTCAGCAACGAAAAAACCCTCTTTTTCACATCACAGTTAAATTTAGAAAGGTGGGGAAAGCACATGGCTAAAGTCATTTCACAGATATATCGTTTCTCAATTTTCTCTCACTTTGTGTTGTGGTTCACTGGCAGCAGGTGCGGATGGCTAAGGACTCAGAGAGTGAAGACTCAGATGAGGGGTCTGCATGTGATGCAGGGATGGGGCCAGGACCATCAGGGAGTGGAATGCTACCCTTGGAGATTGTGGAGGCTGGCAGCAGTGATGAAGAGGTCCCCGAGGAGCCCATGCCCAGCATGTGTGGATGCAGGGCTGCTCGAAGGAAAGAGCAGCTGCAGCAGCACGGGAGACTTGGGACTAAGTCTGCAAGGTAATGGCCCCTCCCTGAGGAGGTAAAAGCCAGCTGAGAAACCGCAGTTCTTTGCAGAAGGCAAAGAAGTTTTACTCGAGCCTGGTGGATGTTAGGAATATGTGAGTTGGTGTTTGGAGACTCTTTGTGTTGGAATTATTGCTTAGTAATTTTATCTGGTGTTCTTGGCAGCCTTGCAAAAGCTTGGCAAGGCTCTTTCTTATCGGAGCTCATTGGTCTGAAGCAGCCTTTTACCCGTGAAGGAACGGGATTCGTAAAGAAACATTAAAAGGTTGTGCTGTTACCTTTGTCTCGTGTTCGCTTCTTTGGAACTAGATTTGGGTCAGAACACACACACATACACACACACCAGAAGTGGTATTCAGCCAGTTCGGACCAGTTCTGGCATACCGGTAGTGGAAATTTTAACCAGTTCTGAGAACTGGCAAATACCACCTCTGGCTGGGCCCACCCAGCTGCCCTTTCCCAGACTATATTCCATTGATTTTTAGTTCTGCATGGCAGAGCGGATTGCTGCACCTCAGCTGAACTAAAAAAAATAGCTCACTTCACCGAGGGCGATCTTTGAGTGCTGCACGTGCACATGAAGTGATCTTTGAGTGCTGCGCACGCATGCAAAGCAATGTTTGAGTGCGTAGCACGCAGAACCGGTAGTGTGCAGTTTGGAATCCCACCACTGACACACACATGTAACTGAGTAAATGCCAGTTCACTTTTGACAAACTGTCTGAAACTGAGCTAATTCTTAATGTAAATTGTTGTTTATTAAATTGAATGAGAACTGGGGATGGGAGTTGGAACATTATTTCTCTTGCTGGCACTAGAGAATATAAATACAGTTCATTGGGCCAGCTCTTAGCAATAGAATTAGAGAAGAGAGAACAGGTTTTTTTCCCCAAACGCCATCACTCTGCTAAAAAAAATAATTCCCTCAACATTGTCCAACTATTTACAAAGTCTGCACTATTATTACTATTAATCTTCTCATCACTCCTTATCACCCATCCCCTCCCACTTGTGACTGTATGACTGTAACTTTGTCGCTTGTATCCTTACGATTTATATTGACTGTTTCCTAGTATGATTTGATTGCTTCTTGTACCCTATGACTGTTATTAAGTGTTATACCTTATGATTCTTGACCCTTGACGAATGCATCTTTTCTTTTATGTACAATGAAAGCATTTACATCAAGACAAATTCCTTGTGTGCCCAATCACACTTGGCTAATAAAGAATTGTATTCTATTCTATTTGAATCCCATTTTATTTCTGGTCACATGTCATTATCCCAACTTGCCCTGGTCAGCTGGAATATGGATAGCAATAACAGATTTATATACCACTTTATAGTGCCTTACAGCCCTCTCTAAGCAGTTTGCAGAGTCAGCATATTTCCCTCAACAATCTGGGTCTTCATTTTATTGACCTCAGAAGGATGGAAGGCTGATTCAACCTTGAGCCGGTTAGAATTGAACTGCTGACAGTTGACAGAATTAGCCTGCAATATTGCATTCTAACCACTGCACTACCTCAACACCACGGATTATGGTCAAAACCACCCACTCAGACTTTACTTCTTGAATTCAAAGACAGAATTCTTTAACTCAAAGACAGATTCTTGAAGGCTTCATAAATTTTCAGCACTATCAATCTATTCTTAGGTTCTTGTAAAGTCCAGGATTTCTACAGCTCTTAGTTTAGCAAATATCTTGATACATATTAAGGGGAGGAAATAAAATATTTTCAAGAGAAGATACGATCGTGTTCTCTACTGCTATGTATTGCAAATCAGATTTCCTGCAAAGGAAAATAATATAAGAGGATTTGCATGCAAGCAAATCAACAACAATATATACAAAATTTTGTCTGGAAAACATTTCACCTGTGATTTATATCTGTGTATTCTGCTTTCCTAGACTTCACACCAAGAGGTAGTTCTTCCTATTGGTTGGCTTAAATATTCTCTTTTATGTTATCATCCCATTACTCATAATTATACCCTTCCAGAGCAATTAATATTCTTCCTCTCCTTCCCTGCTTATTATGTTCTTTAATGATTTGTTCTCCACTATACTCCTACTCTCCTAAGGCTCATTTGTGCTTTGTTTTAGCTCTTCCACTCATCCCTCATTAGTCAAATTTTAATTGTATGTTATTTTCTATAAAGTCCATCCATTTTTTTTTTAGTCTCTTCCCAGCATGATGTCTCCTCTGCCTTCCGGCTTTATTCCTGCTTTACCAGATCAAATGAAAAGATGCCATTGATTCACAGTAGGTTCCAAGAATGGAGGTAATGTCCTGGTAGGTCAAGCTAATAGGTCCCAAAGCCCCACTGAGTTCCTTGCAATGGCAAAGAGAAAATCGGCATGAAATAATAACACTGTACAGCGATCCATCCTGTATCATCCTTTTTGTGATGGAATGGAATGGAGAAATACTAAAATAAGCTCAGAGTCAAAAAGAACGGCCAGTTAGGAGCTTAAGAAACACCATATGTATGCTCCCCTTAGCTTTTCATTTCTTTGTTGATTTAATTATTTAATTGATAGAGTTACATCATTTTCCATCCACCCTGTTGCACTGTATGGCAGTGAATGCTGGGCAGCCACAATAGGAACCAAAAGCTTTCTCCACTCCTCTTCTGTTCTCCTCTACTCTACTCATTGCAGAATATCTTATGCCACCACACTTGCAATTCTAGACCTAGACAACCTAGAACTACAACGCTTTTGGTCTGATCTAAGTATAGTACATAAAATTATACATTGCAATGTCCTACCTGTCAAGGAATACTTCAGCTTCAACCATAACTATACAAAAGCAAACAATAGATACAAACTCAAGGTAAATCACACCAAACTCAATTGCAGGAAACACAACTTCAGCAACAGAGTGGTCGATGTCTGGAATACTCTACCAGACTCTGTGGTTTCTTCGCCAAACCCCCAAAATTTTAACTTTAGACTGTCTACTATTGACCTCACCCCTTTCCCAAGAGGTCTGTAGGAGGCTTGCATAAGCGCACCAACATGACTACTGTCCCTGACCTATTGTTTCTTTTTTATTCGTATCCATTTCATGTATTCATAACCATGCTTATACTTATACTTGTTATCTAATGCTTGCTGGATAAAATAAAATAAAATAAAATAAAATAAAATAAAATAAAATAAAATAAAATAAAATAAAATAAAATAAAATAAAATAAAATAAAATAAAATAAAATAAAATAAAATAAAATAAAATAAAATAAAATAAAATAAAATGCTATCTCCATGCCATGGAAATGCAAATGCTCCATTGGATATTGGGCATCTCCCTTCTTGACCACACCACAAATGACACTATTTGACAACATTTTGATGTGGCACCAATTATAGAGAAGATGGGAGAAGGCCGGGTCTGCTGGTATGGGCATGTCCGGAGAGCAGCACCTTCCTCCATGGCCAAGACTGCCTATCAATGGCTGGTGACCTTGTGGGCATCCAAAAAAGAAATGGAAAAACACCATCAACAAAGATATGCAAGTCGTGGGCCTGGAGATGCAGCCGACTATGCAAAGTGGTGCTCAATGATCCGAAAAGCGGAGCCTGCACTTGTGGGAATACGCTAGGAAGAAGGAGAAGGAAAAGGAGAAGGAGAAGAAGAAGGAGGAGAAGAAGAAAACTTGTTAAAGTTACATAAACTCTGACTTCCACCAAACAAAAATTATCTGAAGAAAGAGCACTAAGTAACCATCAGTCAAATGGGAAAGACAGCATCAAAAGAACTAGAGGACTTCAAAAGCCAGATGAAGACAGAAACTTTTATTAGGTATAACAAAGAGAACTAAGAGAGCAATCCATAGCCCTATAAAGGGGGACTCACAAAAAGACTTTCCTTTGAAGTACATAATTTCATTTGAAACACTGGGTGAAGGATCACTTTTTCGGTATCTGATTGCACAGAAAGACTGAGGTTGATGTGCATCAAGAAGAAAGATCAAAACAATCACAAATACCTGTAGTGCAGGCTTGAATTATGGTTTGTTGCACACTCAGGGTTTTAGACCAGTTTGGGCATTTTTATCCATCTATTAAGTCTTTCCCAAGGACCTAGGAGAGACAGATGCTGTTGTTCAATGATGGTAAAAATATTGTTGCAGGATGTAAGCTGTTTCAAGCAGAGCTGCCTTTTCAGCTTTGTAATTAATAATTATTATGGTTATTCAGAGCCAGATGTTTCGACTGGATTTGGCATTTTGATCCACTCAAGGACCTGCTCAAGGACCTAGGAGAGGCAGTTGATGTTTGAGGGTATTAAAGGTATTGTGGCAAAATATAATAGCAATAGCACTTAGACTTTACAGTGCTTTACAGCCCTCTCTAAGTGGTTTACAGAGTCAGCCTATTGCCCCCAATAATCTGGGTCCTCATTTTACCAACCTCAGAAGGATAGAAGGATGAGTCAACCTTGAGCCTGGTGAGATTCGAACTGCCAAATAGCAGTCAGCAGTCAGTCAGCAGGAATAGTCTGAAGTACTGCATGCTAACCATTGTGCCACCTTGGCTGTTCCATGTGAAACTGCCTTAGCAGTTGACTGATGATGATTTTGTCAAAGTTGGTGATGTTTAATTGGTACACCAGATGTTTTGGGATTATTATTATTATTATTATTATTATTATTATTATTATTATTATTAGAGAAGGGGGGGAGGAGGAGGAGGAAGAGAAGACCAGATGTTGACAAGGAAAGGGCCTTAACATTTGCTTGAAGTAAAATGCAGCCATTTATACAATCAAGGTGCTAAAAAGACAGCTGTAATTGCTTTCATGCAAATGTAAGTACGGGTATCTTTTAGACCTCTGGCTGGCTATTTAAGATTGGGGAAGAAGAAGAAGAAGAAGAAGAAGAAGAAGAAGAAGAAGAAGAAGAAGAAGAAGAAGAAGAAGAAGAAGAAGAAGAAGAAGAAGAAGAAGAAGAAGAAGAAGAAGAAGAAGAAGAAGAAGAAGAAGAAGAAGAAGAAGAAGAAGAAGAAGAAGAAGAAGAAGAAGAAACAACAACTTAGCCTTCATGTAAACATTTTTTTTTAATATTTGGTACTTCTGTGCAATGCAATGAAGAAAAAGTGTGATCTAAGCTGTCACTCAAGGCCGCATCCTCACAGCTGACATTATTTTCACCGCCATTGTACTTATATTCTCCCTTTGGGTCCATTTTGTTTCAAGAACCTCAGCAGTGGAATTATGGCTGAGGGAGACATGCACTTGCTAGTATAATTCTTACTGACATCATGAAACAGAAGGAACGGATTACATTTTTAGAATTTTGCCTTACTGTTCATCATGCCTGATATTTGTTGAAAACTTGTTTTTCAGGCTCACACCTGATTTGCTAATTCTTAGGCCAGTGCTAAAGTTGATCTATTGTAGGTTCATCCCATGGAGCTGAAGTGGAACTCTTCACTGAAGCAAAGAGGCAACATGTTGTACTTGTAGAATACTTTTGGTTGCTAGAAAACTTGTCTTCGTCTCTTAAACTTACTTCTCTTTTTCTCCTAGACCAAAAGTCTTCGAACTTGGCTGGAGGAGGAATTCTGGGAGTTGAAGTCTACAAGTCTTAAAGCTGTCAAGTTTGAAGAGCCCTGTCCTAGACTATTAGCCTGAGTAAGAAGAGGCTTCTGTGCCAAAGATATGAGTGACCAAAAGTCTGGAGAAGATGAAAGAGAACATCTTTTTTCATTCTAAAGAAGACTGAAGAGCCTTTTTCCAGCTGAACGCACAAATCCTTGGTATGAACTACGCTGGATGAGGGAAGAGGTATATCTGAAATTTGCAAAACAATATCAAAGACTTTGCCCCTTTGAAATGCTCATCAAAGCTTTGGCAAACAGTGTACACAGAAGGGGCCACTCATGCTTCAGCAAGTGCAGCAGAGGAGATAAGACCCATGCTCTCCGCAGTGCGTATTAAAGCTTTCCCAGATGCTTGGAGATTATGAACAGAGCATCCTCCGGACAGCTTGCATTCAGCCACTTCTGAGCCAGCTCCTGCGCAGCATTCCAGATTGCACAGCTCTATTAATAATGGATTTTGTTTTATGAAAGGGTATTTGACTAGGCAGTGTGGTAAAACATGCTGCATGGATGTAACAAAAGCACAGAGTTTACGTATCTGCCATCTCCAAGATTTTGACACACATAACCTAAAGATGCCTCTGGTTTCATGTGCAGTTTTGACTTAAAGTGGAAACCAGAAGTTAGTTTCTTTATTTTGTTTCTGACAGCCCTGAAGCCATTTTTGGGGAGCATCTTCAGGGCTGCCACAGCAAGGCCAAGTAAAGCTGTGGGAACGTAAGCGAGGGAGATAGAGAGAGCTGGGGGGAATGTGTAGCTGTAATAACATTCTTTCTCGTGGGAGCCAAGGATGCTCTACCAGGTGTTGGAAGGGCATGGACCAAAGCCAGCCAGAGTTGAGACTACAACCTGATTGGACCATGTGATGGACATGTGGCCTGGAGGGCATGAACTTTGGGCTTTGATTTGGGTGGGGAAAACCCCAGATCCTTCAGAGCCAGGTTTCCACTAGCTGTGACAAAATAACATCCCAAATAAAATTATGCTACGAGGAACCTCTAGGCCTCAGAGTTTTCACTGCTTTGGGTGTCAGGGTTCTGACGATTGCCCTAATTAAATCATGAGGAATGATTTATGAGTTGACATTGGGGTTATTACTTGGAACCCTGACACTTTCTTTGTTTCTTTACTTATTTAATTATACCCCACCCAATATAGGTAACTGTAAGCCACCCAGAGTCAACCTATGGTAAAATGGGTGGCCAATACATTTTATAAACAAACAAATAAACAAACTTCTCTCTCTCCAAAAGGTTTTAGCTTTAGGCTATTCTATGCCTTGCATTTATGTGGTGCCTGGTAAAAGTCTGCAGAGATTCTCAGTCATCCAGGCAATGGTTGTCCCAAAAGTGCTTTTTCAGGAAGCAACTGGACTTTCTCATTTTTTCTTTGAATATGTTTCACTTCTCATCCAAGAAGCCTCTTCAGCTCTGACAAGATGTGTCATGGCCCTGTTGGGGAGGTTGAGCAGCTGACAGGGAGTGGGAGTGTGGCTCCAGTGTCTGTGGAAGAAACTGGGGAAGGGCACAGTCTGGGTGGGCATTCAGAGGAAGACCCAGGGCCACCCCCTCTTCATCCTAGGGCACTCAGGGAGGAACGGAGAAGGGAGCAACATGGGTTATGGGGGAGAAAAGGGCCCTGATTCCCTTCATTAGCCGCAGCTGGGAAAGCAGGATTTTAAAAGGGTGTTTGCGCACAGCACCTTGCTGGAAGCAAAGCATGCATTATCTTTGTTTGTCAAGTCTTATCTGGGTTCTGGCATCCTCCCAAGTGTGTGTGTGTGTTTCATTATCTTTTGAAGTCTGCAATTCCTTATCGTGCCCTGTCTCGTTAATTGCTGCAGCGTGGTTTATGTTGGTTATTATTTATAATTGATGTCTACTTTGAGTTTGGACTGAATTTCTTCCCTTTAAAATCTGTTTTTGGGAGTTTTTTCTCCAGCCAATGATAACTGGACATTGGGGGCCAAGTTGGAGGTATTAAAGAGACTTTACCTACTTTTGTGACTTTGTTGCTTTTGTGCCACAGCCCCGGGTCATCACAGGATGATGGTGGCTGGTACTTAGGAGTCAGCACAAGTAAACAACACAAATTAATAACCAGCCACCAATGCCCCAAACAACCACTAAAAAGCCACACATAGTCAGGCACCACAGAAATACTATCCATAGAATAGATCAAAGCTGACATTCTGGTGAGAGAGAAGTTCCCTGAGCTCCAGCACCAGTCTAAAAAACTCAGAAGATTGAACCTCTGGTCCCAGTGACCAACCCAGATTGGATTCTGCAAGATCATGCCAATGATCGTGCCAATTTTTTTTTCCTGCAAAGTTCCTTTCTGCACGATGCTGTGTGTTCCTAAGAGGCTCGGGGTCAAACTGCCCAGGGAAGGCTTTCTTTGGAAAGCCATGGATTTACAAAAGGGCTGCATGTAACGTTGGCAAGGCTCCACCAGCTTCAGGAACTGCCATCACTTTCCCATCCTTTCCTTGATCGGATGATAATTACATACCTGTCATCCTACCTACTGGATTTTGAAATTGCATACATCCCCGCACCAAGTAACCTACCATTTAGTGCTCTTCCATTTGTTAAATAGTGCTGACTGGTACTTTTTAATTAAGCTCTGACAGCTGGGATTTGCATTCAAAAAGCCAGCAGAAGCAGCGAGTATTAGGCTGTCTGTTAGCTTCCTTCCACTGCAACAGCGCAGATTCACATCTTAAAGGAAGGCTTTGCCTTCTAGCAAATTCCTCAGCAGGAGCTGAAGGTATGTTGGCTACTTCTCCAAGACCACTGTGAAATTGGCGTTTTGCAGGTTGATGTTCGGCTAATCAAGGGTAATTAAGCATGGCGTGCAATTTGTGTAACTTCCGATTAAAATAAAAGCAGTTCTTGTCGTCTTAATTCCTACCTGTCCATGCAGAGGAGTTTCTCTTACCATCTGGATTGATGGCTTGTCACAATTGTGTTATCAAACAGCCCATTTGGCTGGACAATGGAGGACACCCAATCTCCTCTTGAAAACGCTAAGGATTTCCTTGCGGAAGGACGACAGCATCCTATTCTCAAGTCATGCTCAAGCTAAACTAAACCTATTCACAATTCTTTCGAATTTTGTATCTTGTTTTAATATTTGTATATTTTATCTCTTCCAAAGCTGCTCAGAGTTGCTTCGAACTGGGAGATGGGTGACAAATACATTGGATAATGCCAAATCCAGTCTGAACATCTGGCTGACTGTGTGACAAACGATGATGATGATTATAATAATAAACTTCTGGTCAGGGTTCCTATGTTGCTTCAACCACATCCAAATAATCACACTTCTCATTTTACTCCAGCAGACACAGTCCTGAACCAGATGGCTAACCTGTACCTTTGGAGTCAAAAATAGATTCTGAATCATCTTTTTTTTTTTTTTTTTGTGATCCTGAATAGCCCATCTGACTCAAGCTACTAAAAATAATAACCCGATTCTTCATATTTTTTGAGAAGGGTTGTGAAAACTGTCCCTTCTCAAAAAATGTGAAGAATGAAAACTGTAGAGGAAGTAATTTGCAAAAAAATAAAATAAACATAGAATTTCCTGCTCCCCGCTCCTAAAAGGTATGTTTGGCATTGTCCACAAGTGTGACATTTCATAACATTTTAAGACATCCAAAACTTGAAGTGATGTTGTTCTCCATGGAGAATTATGGAAGAAGGTAATAATGTCAATCTGAGTGCCTTGGGACTTCATAAAAATGCTCCTTGTAACTGGATATTTTCAAGGAGACAAAATTATTGTCCATTATTTTCTTTGGTGTTTGCGACTTACCCTGTAAAAACATTTTTTCCAGGGGTGGGATTCAAATTTCTTAACAACCGGTTCTGTGGGCATGGCCTAATTTGTGGGTTGTGTGGCTTGGTGGTCACGTGACTGGCTTGGCGTGGCTTGTATGTAAATATTGTAAATATATATGTAAAGATTGAATTTTTTATTTTTTTAAAAGGAGCACCTTTTACCCAAAATCAGGCAAAGCAGGCAGGCAGATTGAGCTGCTTGCTGAATCACAGCTTCACTCCCAGATCTACCTTTCTGCAATCTGCTGCCTGAGTCTGCACTGAAAAATAGAAGCTTCAATCCTAAGAAAGGTTCAGCTCTGCTCTCAGGCCACTTCTCCCCCACCCACCAATCCCCTGAATACCACCCCTGACTGGGCCTCAGGGAAGCCTCTGGGGCGGGGTGGGTGGGGAGGGGAGGAGCCAGCCAGTTGTGTGATTTGCCAGTTCTCTGAACTGCGCAGAATCGTAACAACCGATTCTATAGAACTGGTCCGAATTGGTAGAATCCCACCCCTGATTTTTTTCCTTTCACTTGAAACCACCAGTCAATGTTGGGCTGGAATGTCCAATGGTCTGATTCAGAAAGAAATAGAATAAACATTTTTTTCAAAAAAAAAATCCAAAGACTTAGAGCAAGAACTGCCAACCTACCTCATATTTCACTTGGGTTTTCTGCAAGGAGCTGGAAACAACTCAATAGATGATATCACACCACAACTAAAATTAAAATGGCTATTATTGTGGAAGATGACCAGGCTGAGCTTGAGGGAGGGGTTAAACATGTCATCAGTTTGAATCCCTTTCTGCCCACAAGAGATCTAAATCCAGCTGAATTCCATTGACTCTTATCTATCACCAATTTGCTTTGACTGTTAGTAGTTCAGATTGTTGAAGAGAGTGTAAACATTCAATAAACCTCTATATTCATTTGAACTGTCTGGATTTCTTGATTGCTTGCACTTGATAAATACTCAGTTGAATTATCCATGTCATCCTTAATCTTAAAACCTCCATTTTACCTCTTAAATCCCCAATCAATATTAGGGTTTCAAGAGCTAATATTAGGGTTACAAGCATCTCCCAGGGTTAAGAAACCCATTTTGGAAACCCAACAAATGCAAAGAGGAGGCTCAACTGCCAGATTCTTCCATTCATAGTAATGGAGGGCACAGATATTCCCTGTTTTCAGTTACCCATGCCCGAATGTGCTGTATATTGAGAATCCTTAAGAGATAATGGTAATACAGAATAACAACGTTGAAAGGATCTTGGAGATCTTCTAGTCCAACCCCCTGAACAAGCAGAAGGCCATTTCAGACAAATTATTGTCCAATCTTTTCTTTAAAAAGCTCAAATGATGGAGCACACACAACTTCTGAAGTCAAGTCTTTCCATTGATTAATTTTTCTACCAGGAAATTAATCCTTAGTTCTAGGTTGGCTCTCTCCTTAATTAGTTTCCACCCATTGTTTCTTCTTCTGCCTCCAAATGCTTTGGAGCAGTGGTCGCCAACCAGTGGGTCGGAGATGACTGGTGGTCCGTGAGAAAATTTGGGTGGTCCGCAGAGAAATGTCGCCCCCAAAGCATCCCCCAAAGCAATTAATCCAGGCTGTGCAGGAACACAAGGCTTGCATTGCTTGCATTGTGAACAACATGAGGTAGTGAGGGGAGGGGAAGGGCGGAGGGGGGGAACTTGCCCCATTTGCCACACACACCTGGCCTGGTCTCTGGGCTGCTTCTTTC
The DNA here is from genome assembly GCF_049901715.1 of Pseudonaja textilis. Classification (NCBI taxonomy): domain Eukaryota; kingdom Metazoa; phylum Chordata; class Lepidosauria; order Squamata; family Elapidae; genus Pseudonaja; species Pseudonaja textilis. The sequence goes on from NC_141996.1 coordinate 10,030,411, forward strand.
CACTTCTTTCTTCTTCTGCTTTTGGCTGCACACAAGGAAAGCAGCAAAAGTCTTTCTTTCTCTCCCCCAAACTCCGCCAGAAATGAGTCTTTGGGACCCTGCAAGGCATCCTGCTCCATGAGGCTGCACCAGTACGACAAGTCTCACAAAGATTTATTTCTGGTGGAGTTTGTGGGAGACAAAGAAAGACTTCTGCTGCCTTTCTTGCATGAAGCCAAAAGTCTCTCCCCCTCCCCCCGAGAACGGAGCTGGAGACGGTATCCTGCAATCCGATATAAAGAATGATCAATTCGTAGGAAAACGGGGTGGGGAATTTTCCTGCAGAATTTTGGGGATTTTCCCAGGGTCTCTGGCCCGTGGGATTTAAAATTATGAGTTTGGTGGTCCCTGAGGTCCAAAAGGTTGGCGACTCCTGCTTTGTAGAATAGGTTGACTCCCTCTTCTTGTGGCAACCCTTGAGATATTGGAACACTGCTGTCATATCACTCTTAGTCCTTCTTTCCATTAGACTGGACATACTGGATTCCTGAAATGTTCTTCATATGTTTTACTCTCCTGTCCCCTAATCATCTTTGTTGCTCTTCTCTACTCTCTTTCTAGAGTCTCAACATCTTTCTTAGATTGTGGTGACCAAAACCAGATGCAATATTCAAGTGTGGTCTTGCCAAGGCCTTATAAAGTGGTATTAATACTTTGCATGATCTTGTTCTATCCCTCTGTTAATACAGCCAGGACTGTGTTGGGTTTTGGTTTTTTTTTGACACCAACCACACACTGCTGGCTCATATTTAAGTGATTGAATGTTGAAATATAAAGCTTGATTTATATAGATATATTTTCTTTCTTTCTTTCTTTCTTTCTTTCTTTCTTTCTTTCTTTCTTTCTTTCTTTCTTTCTTTCTTTCTTCTTCTTCTTCTTCTTCTTCTTCTTCTTCTTCTTCTTCTTCTTCTTCTTCTTCTTCTTCTTCTTCTTCTTCTTCTTCTTCCTCCTCCTCCTCCTCCTCCTCCTCCTCCTCCTTCTTCACATTATTCCCATGCTATGGATGGCAGGATCTGCTTATGTTTCTCCCTATACATACACACAAAAGAAAAGTTATCAGATGGATTGAAATACAATGCCCAAAACTCTCTCAAGAAAAAAAAATATATATCCAAATGATGGGATTGCTTCCAATTGCCGGTCTGGGTTGCTTGAAGAACTTCTGGGAAGTGCAGCAACTGAATCAATGAAGAAGCAGAGACGTGTCAATTCCCATAGGGCTGCAAAAACCACCAGGAGCAAAATAGCACAGATTGAAAAGATGCTGTGTGAAAAGAAAGAAAAAAGGAGGGTGGGGGGAAGGAGCGGAAAGAAAAAAACAGCTTGCAAAGGTGAGCATAATAGAAACACTTTGGACAAGATTGCCAGAGTCAGAATGGCTTTCATTGATTTCGTCTGGATGGAAAAGTAGCAGGGAAAAACCTCACATAGCTTTTCTGCATTGTAACACCCCCCCCTTCCTCCTCCTCTTCCTCCTCGCTGCGGTAGCTCAGTGGTTAGAAATGCAGTACTGCAGGCTATTTCTGCTGCCTGCCAGCTGCCTGCAATTTGGTACCAGGCTCAAGGCTGAATCAGCCTTCCATCCTAAAATGAGGACCCAGATTGTTGGGGGCAATATGCTGACTCTGTAAACTGCTTCGAGAGGGCTGTAAAGCATTGTATATATCTAAGTGCTATACTTTCCTCCTCCTCCTCCTCCTCCTCCTCCTCCTCCATCTTTTCCTTCTCCATCTTCTTCTTCTTCCTTCACTCTGCTTGGATTGTGAGAGTAACGGGACACTCAATTAAATGAAAGGGCAACCTCTTTAAAACAACAGATATTTTATGAGTCAAACTTTGGAATGTATTGCTACAGGAGATCATTAAATCAAGCGTGATGGACAGAGTTTTCTCCTTCTCCTTTTCTTTTTTTCTTCCTTTAGAGAAAAGAGTGGAAATTGAACGGCTACTGACAGCAAAGTCCAAATAATGCCGTTCTCTCCGAAGCATGCCCCAGGGAGTTGCTCAGGTTGCAATGATCAATAGCCCTTTTTAATTGCCCCTGTTGTTCCAAAATGATTTGTAAATGCATCTGAAACCTCGCACAGCAAATCACAATGGCTACGGGTGCCAGAAACACAATTCTGCCTTTATATATCAGGACTGTCCAACAGGTTGGGATGCTCAAGCACAGACTGGATGAACATAACGGGGGTGGGGGGTGGGGTGGGGTGGGTGGATATGCATTCTACCAGAATTTAAGATCAAATCATCAATTGAGTCTCCACTGAATGCTAGCCCTATAAATTCTAATTATTGTTCCTATACCTCTGACAAGCCAATTAAGTGTGATCATGAAAATAAACTGTGAATATGCTGCACATGGGATGGGCAAATTGTCGGATTGATTAAATGTCCAATATTTAAAGGGTTGCTGCAGAAAAGAAGGAATGGATGTATTCTTGATTGCACCAAAGAACAAAACCCGAAGAACCAAGTTAGTGCAGACTAAAGCATCGGAATAATATTTCTGACTGTACAGTCTTTGAGGGGTCCTTGGCCGGGGTGGGATTCTACCAGTTCAGACGGGTTCAGGCGAACTGGATGTTATAGTTACAACTGGTTCACGGAACCGGTATTTCAAACAACCAGCTGGCCCCACCCCTCCTACCCCTCCCCTCCCAGGAATCTCCACATGGCCCATTTTCGAGGGAGGCAAGTCAGGGTCCATGCAGAGGCTCTTGGAGTGGGGAAAAATGGGCCTTCTGTAAGTCCGGAAATGGACCTGTTTCCGGCTTCCAGAGCGCCTCCAGAGGCCGGGAAAGGCTGTTTTCACCCTCCCAGAGGCCTGGAGGAGGCCTCTGGACCTTTGGGATGGAAAAAATGGTCTCCCCTGGGCTCTGGAGCCGCAAACAGGAAGTTCCGGTAGGCCCCGCCCACCATGGCTACGGCCACTCAGCAACCGGGCAGTGAACTGGTTGCTAGGATTTTTGAATCCCAACCCTGGTCCTTGGTGCTCTCTGAGCTTGCTTGTTTCTTGCAGATGTTTCATTACCTGTAGCAGGTAACATTATCAGTGCCAATAAGGAGTGGGGTTTGCTATCAGTTTATATTCTAGTGCCTTGTCTGTCAGTGTTGGTGAGAACACTCCTTACTGGCACTGATGATGTTACCTAGTTTGGTAATGAAATAACTGCAAGAAAACAATCAAGCTCAGCCTCCATTCAACCCTGACCTACAAGTGTTCTCCTTTATTGGTATACACTCTTTCCAGTGATGCAGCAGCTACCATGTAATCTTCTGGTAAGTTCTCCTTCGCTCTAGTTCTTCAAAGATGGTCCTCTTTCAGAGATGTTTTGGTGTATTCTGCAAAGAGCATGGACCTGCTTAGATGAATTTGATGATAAATTCAACTCTGTAGTTCTGTAGTCATGCTCCATAGATTCTAAGCATGTGCAGTTTAATATAATCCTTTACAGGAGAATGTTTGTGGCTCAAGATTGAACTATGGGGTCCTGGGTCTCTGAGCTTAGTTGTTTTCTTGCAGACATTTTATTACCCGGCTAGGTAGCTTCATCAGTTCTAGCACTGATGGATTTTTCCTGGTGTATGAACTTTGCACTGCCTGGATTATGACGTCTTCTCTCATACCTTCATCTTCTATAACCTTGCCTAGATCTTAGATTGATTTGGCTTTTGGTTGTTGCACTGACTTACCATACATCTGTTTTTTTTTGGGGGGGGGGTTGGAAGTTACCCTTTAGAAAATTTGGGCTTCAGAGGTGTGTATTCAGCAGGTTCTGACCAGTTCTGGAGAACCAATAGCATAAATTTTAAGTAGAAAGGAGAACTGGCAAATGCTACCTCTGACTGGCCCCGCCCCCATCTATTCTCTGCCTCTCGAGTCCCAGCTGATTGGCTGGGTCTTCTTTGGTTGCCCTGCACAGGAGAATGGAGCTGGAAAGCAGGTTAGTGGGGTGGGGTGGGAATGGAGATTTTTGCAGTATCCTTCCCCTGCCACGTCCACCAAGCCACACTCACAGAACCGGTAGTAAAAATTTTTGAATCCCACCACTGTTGAACTTGTATTAAATAACTATGCTTTTGTCACTTCCAATCCCAAAGGGATGGACAAGGAACACACCATTTTATTATACATTATTTATATAATTTATTATTTATAAATTTATTATTTATACAATTTATCTGAGTATCCCTCCATTATGCTTTTGTTTGAGCTCCAAGCTTGGCAATTTGGTTGCAAAGGTTTCATCCCCACCTTCAGTGCATTTTGGATTGTGCTTGTCTGAGGGAACATTGGCCTTTAAATGTTTTGCTGATACCTTGCGAAACGTTTGCAACCAAACTGCCAAGCTCAGAGTTCAAACCAACAACATAACTACCAACCCAAGCTGCTAATATTCAAAGACATACGCCATTTTGTAAGAGTCTTCACTTGCTAATATTATTGGGTTAGATACTAGAGGTGCATGAATAGATGGACTGCTGGCTTGAGGACTCCTTGAAAACATCCAATACACCAGTGGAGGTGAACACATTACATTAAGTTCAATTTTACAGAGTTTCATCTTCTGCAGTTCTCCGGAAAGGTCAAACTGTAGTTAGTTAGCCCAACAATAATGGAGGGATACTCAGATAAATTGTCCATTAACACACAGCGCATAAGTGCAAGTGAAGGCAGGCAAACAGGAAAACATGATACTCATCCCAGCACTGGAAAGTGTAATATGGCAAACCTTTTATCTTCCACAATAGTTGCCTGACAGGCATAATGAATAGATGCTTTATTGTATAAACACGCCAGTCAAAATTTTATCCACATTTTACAAAAGATAAAAGGATAGAGAAGATGCTGGTGGTAGTCATTGTCACATTTTCCCCCCATAAATTAATCACCGAGAAGAAATGTTTCTTAAGTACCTTGTGGTCTTTTTTATATGCTATTCATTGCTATAGTGTGGTAAAATAAGTGTGTTTGTGGTTTGTGTGTGTTGAATGAAGACCATGATCTCCATGGCATGGAACTGACTTCTCCTGAAAGTTAGATTTCTGATAGTCTTCCACTAGCAAATTAAGGTGGAACTCTTCAGAGGGATATAATTTAATTGCTGGTATGACTACATTTTTGTATGCATGGCCTCACTTTTAAGATGAATTAGGATTATGATTTGTATCATGGAGATTTTATCCTCCATTTTTGTATACCACTAAGAATTTTATGATTGCAGGGCAAAAAAAAAATCTAATGAGCAAAAATACTAGGAATAATAATGGCTGTGTAAATGATCAAAAAAAGTTAAAACCAATCCTCCTTTGTTTAAAGTTAGTACCATGTTTAATTGTTTAAAAAAAAATCCCAACCAATGTTCCCAGTAATATAAATATTTTGGGGGTTTGGTTTACTGTGTTTAATACTCAGTTGTTTCAGGATATGGCAGCAAGTCATTTTCTGTGGCTTGATGGAATGATATACACAGTCTGCAAACCATAACTGCTGTGACTCTATTCTGGGAATTGTGAAATTGGTTGGATTTCACATTATGAAATTGTGGAGAGAGAGAGACAGACAGACAGACAGACAGACAGTCAGACACAGAGAGAGAGAGAGACGGAGACAGAGTGATAGAGAGAGAGAGAGAGAGACAGAGAGAGAGAAAGAGAGATGAAGACAGACAGAGTGATAGAGAGAGAGAGACAGAGACAGTGAGAGAGAGAGACAAAGAGAGAGAGAGAGAGAGATGAGAGAGACAGAGACAGAAACTAAGAGATATTCTGTAAAGGTGACATAAGAAGAATCTATGCAAAACATCTTTTATAATGATTAAAAGTCCTAGATATAAAATTATACAAATGAGATATATGTAGTCCTTGACTTACAATCATCTGTTTAACAATTGTTCAAGTTACAATGGCCAGAAAAAAATAACTTACAGTCACTCCTCATACCTACAACCTTCCAAGTGTCCCTATGGTCACATGATCCAAATGTGGGTTCTTGCCAACCATCATTTGCAACTTTCCCTGCTGGTTTCCAACAAGTAAAGTCAATGGGAGAAGCTGGATTTGCTTAACGACCAAGTGATTTCCTTAATAAATGATTTCTTTAACCACGATTAAAAAAAAAAGATTGTAAAATTGAGTGTGTCCTATTTAAAAACCTCCAACAGAAAATTGGGGTCATAAGTCAAGGACTACCTGTACATGTAACCTATGTGCATTTTGTTTATTGGTCAATTATTTATTTGAACTTCTTTGATCTCGTTGCCAGCATCCTAAAAACAGATGTTCCACCTCCAAATCACTCATGGACCACAGCATGGTATCAGATAAATATCCTAGAACTAAGAGAGAATCACATAGGTGGAGTGGATATCAAAGCATTTATTTCATGGCATCGACCAGATTTATTTAACAAAATGCACAGAAATACCTATTTCACATTACAATACAAATTCATAGAAGGGGAGAGATGGGACTAGTATCTAGGAGGAGATACCAGAGGTGGTATTCAGCAGGTTCTCACCAATTCTGGAGAACTGGTAGTGGAAATTTTGAGTAGTTTGGAGAACCGGCAAATACCACCTCTGACTGGCCCCGCCTCCATCTATTCTGTGCCACCTGAGTCCCAGCTGATTGGCTGGGTCTTCTTTTATTGCCCTGGGCAGGAGAACGGAGCTGGAAAACAGGTTAGTGGGGTGGGGAGGGAATGGAGATTTTGCAGTAACCTTCCCCTGCCACACCCACCAAGCCACAACCACAGAACCAAGAGTAAAAAAACTGGAATCCCACCACTGGGAGGTACAGTGAGCAAAGGTTCTGTATCTAGATGTCTTGGGAATAAAGGCAGAAAGGAGACACTGAGAACAGCACTCTTACAGCAAAAGAGCAGATAGAGTGAAAGCAAACAGGACATCCTAGCTTTACCAACCATGCTCTGGCTGGTGTCAGCTTTGAGGGCCTCCAGCCACCATGTTCTTTGGGGGCCTGGTTTTCTTTTAATGCTAACTCTTCCAAACATAATTTCTTTCTCCAGTGAATCCCCCCACGTAACATGTCCAAAGTAAGTGAGATGCAGGGTTTTTTTGTTTTTTGTTTGCCTTCCAGTGGCACATCTGGTGTCATGGGCTCCAATAGTTGCTTCTTAGTCGCCTTTGCTGCACAAGAAAACAACAACAAAAGGACACCGAGGAGCTTGATATTTCTTCCCACTTTAATTTTGGTGGCACTCAACAGATGGAGCCTGGTCAAGCTGAAGATATGAAAATATTCCTTGGACATGGTTGATTTCACTGTTGGACCCTAGCAGTGATGTACCAAGACTCAGATGCATTGCAGTGCCAGTTGTGCTGTATGCCAGCTCCTCTGTGCTGTTAAAACATCCTTCAAAGGTTGAAAACAACCATTTTTAATGTAACAAATGCAGATATGACCTGCCCAGGGAGTGTTCTTTGTGTATAATGAAAACCTCCACTCTCAATCTTTACAGAGAAGGTATTTGCAATGTGCATAATAATGACTTTTCTTCTCAAAAGGGGATAGCAGCGTAAATGTGATGGTGTCATGAATGCTTTTTTTTTGCTTCTTCTTTTGTTGTTATAAATCTGATCTGCCACCTGGCATGATGCATATGTGAGCCTTCCTTGCGACGGTGGAGTTGCTCTTTTTCAAGTCTGTGTGAAAAATCAAGACACCCATCTGTTGAAAAGTCATATTTTCTCTAGCTAATTTTTCCAAATATATAACCTTGTAGTAATGAGAAGGCTGTTGAAAAAATGACGGGAACGTTGGGTAGACAGAACAGGATCACAGGTGGCTATTTAGAGACAGGACAAGAAGCCACAAGAAGGGCAGGAAATGTGACAGGAAATGTCTAGCATAGAGCTTAATGATGAGTTTTTTAAAAATTGGAGGTTTTCCACTCTGTCTAGAAGCACAGAAGGCAGAGTCCTGTTACTATTACTTTGAAAGAAAAGGGGTGTCATTCAAAGAAAGGAACATTAAAGTATCATAAAAGCTGTTGGGAAGTTTATATACATCATGGATCCCTGCACCCTACTGGCTAAGTGGTTAAAGATGCTCGGCTTGTCAGCTAAAGAGGTGAGAGCCCGTGTTTGAGACCCGAGCTCCATGCAACGTCATTTGTCCGAGCTTCTGCCGACCTAGCAGTTTTGAAACATGCAAATGTGAGTGGATTGATAGGTACCATTTTGATGGGAAGGTAACAATATTGTGTGCACACTTGGCATACAGCCATGCTGGCACATGACCCCAGAAAATGTCTTCAGACTATGTTGGTTCATTTGACTGTGAAACTGAGCATCATCCCTAGAGTTGGAAAACGACACGACAAGGGAAACCTTTATCTTTTGTTTTTCTATTTTCTAGGCTACATTTGCATACTAATAGTCTAATATTTGCATATTAGAATTGGTCAAAATGTTGGCCTAGGACCTCAAAGGAGATTATTTATATTGATTGCTTATTTAGTATTAAGTGTTGTATCTTATGATTTATGATGGAAGTATTTTTATGATGACTATGATCATGATTTATCACTTATAACTTTTATGTACACCGAGTGCTTATGCACCGAAGACAAATACCTTGTGGGTTCAATCACACTTGGCTAATAAAGAATTCTATTCTGTCCTGTCCTTCTCTTCTCTTCTCTTCTCTTCTCTTCTCTTCTCTTCTCTTCTCTTCTCTTCTCTTCTCTTCTCTTCTCTTCTCTTCTCTTCTCAATGATGTGAATGGTGGGCTTTTTTTAAAAAAAAATGCTTTTAATGAACCAGAAATGGAATATAAATTTCAGGCATAGTTTCAGATATACCCACCTGTATAGGCCCCTTGGAAAAGGTAGACCTAACTGTATCTGGCTTATTGATCATTCAAAAGGTCTGAAAGACAAAAGTCACTCTTTTGAAGACAGCAAAATTCACATTCTGGACAGAGAGGACCACTGGTTTGAAAATGTTTCAAAGAGGCCATCTATATCAGGGGTCCCCAACCACCGGTCCGTGGAACATTTTCTACCAGGCTGCCGGTTTGCTGGGCGCCACCATCTTGTTTTGATGAGAAAGTGCTTCCGATGAGCTTTTCCGGTTGGAAAGCGGCGTTTGGGTACTGAAGGAATCCTCGTGCCTTAGTTTCATCGAAGGGGGGGGCGGCTTCGAACAAAACTAAGGCGCGAGGATTCTTTCACCACCCAAGGCAAGGAGAGCCGAGCGACCATCCCGAAGCCCATCGACAAAGATACAAAGGAGGAGTTGAAGGTGTCGGGGAGAAGTAGGGGATGGCTGGCTAGCCGGTCGCTCGGCTCGCCTTGCCATGCGTGCTGATGCCAGTACCAGGCCGTGGATCATTTTGTGATGCCGGTACCGGGCCGTGGCACAAAAAAGGTTGGGGGCCACTGATCTATATTACAACTGAACAGCCCTCTGTCTACAGAGGAGTGGGGAATGTACCACCTATCTCCTGTCTAAAATACAGTCCTTTCAGCACTCCCAAGAAAGTTCCACACCCATTTGCACTTTGATTCAGGTGACTCTGAAGATACAGATAAACCCCAAGTGGCCCTAACTAGCCCTCAGAGTAATAACGACCATAAATGAATCCTTCCATTCCCCACCATTCAGTCAGAATTGGAGAAGCTGCTTGGACAAGAAGTGAAACTTTTCCAAGAAAACAAAACAAGAACGTCCAGTTGCCTTTTGAAAAAGCACCTTTGGGACAACCATGACCTGAATGATTGAGAATTTCCATAGACACCTGATCATCCAAACTTCTGGTAGAGTGGATCTTTGGTCAAGACTTCCATAGGTCTGAGAGAGTCAGATGGGAATGCAACATCATATTAAGGAAGTAATGTGGTTTGAAATAGTTTTCCACGGTCTGTGATTTCTGAGCCTTGATTTGACAAGAAGAATGTCAAACTCATAGATCAAATCATGCATTGGATTCTGACATTTGGAGTTCAGCACATCTTGAAGGTGTATGTTGGAGATGGTTGTGATAGGCCATCAACTAGGCTCTCCCATCATTAGGTTGTAAGATATTCTGGGAAATTGCCATCAGAGCTTTCCATACAACAATATAATTTGTCTATGTATGTCATTAGAAGTCTACTCCTTTTAGATTACTTATTCATTTGTTTGCATCAGTGGCATGGTGGCCTAGAGGCAGTGTCTAATGTTTCTCTATCTAGGTGTAATTAATTGTCTGCTGTGAACTCCGCATAGGTGTCAGGAAGAGCATCTGGCCAGTGAATGCTTGAGCTCCATTCAGTTGCCCCAACTCCACCCAATGTAAGGGTTTACAAGGTCATTAAAAGGAAAAAAATCATTTGTTTGGATAATTTCTATATCACTCAATCTCAAGAAATTTTACAGAGCACAATAATGTTTACTCTAGAGTCATCGGAAGGGTGTTTAGGAGCAAATCACGATCTAGGGGAAAGAAAAAGAAAGCTGTCATGCCCCTGTTGGAATCTGATTCCAAGGGGGAGGTTGAGCAGCTGACAGGGAGTGGGAGTGTGGCTCCAGTGGCTGTGGAAGAAACTGGGGAAGGGCACAGTCCAGCTGGGCATTCAGAGGAAGACCCAGGGCCACCCCCACTTCATCCTAGGGCACACAGGGAGGAACAGAGAAGGGAGCAATGTGAATTACGTGGGTTGTGGGGGAGAAAAGGGCCCCGATTCCCTTTATTAGCTGCAGCTGGGAAAACAGGATTTAAAAAGGGCATTTGTGCACAGCACCTTGCTGAAAGCAAAGCGTGAATTATCTTTGTTTGTCAAGTCTTATCTGGGTTCTGGAATCCTCCCAACTGTGTGTTTCATTATCTTGTGAAGTCTGCAATTCCTTATCCTGCCCTGTCTCGTTAATTGCTGCAGCGTGGTTTGTGTTTGTTTTTATTTATAATTTAGATGTACTTTGAGTTTGGACTGAATTTCTTCCCTTTAAAAACTGTTCTTGGGAGAGCTCTTTTCTTCAGTCAATGATAAGTGGACACTGGGGGCCAAGTTAGAGGAATTAAAGGGACTTTTACCTACTTTTGTGACTTCGTTGCTTTTGTGCCAGCCCCGGGTCATCACAAAAGCCATGAACTCCAGTGTGAAAATGTTTTGTTTGTTTGTTTGTTTGTATGTTAAGGTGTCTTGGGGCATCATTACACTTTGTTTTACTGCCTGGCAGAAATAGATTCACAGAGTATTGGTATATGAGTGCTTGGTTTTGAGTATGACAGATAGGGCTAAATCCATTAGGAGATGAAAGAAGCAAGTTCCAGCTCTCTAAAAATGTATATATTCACCCATTTTGTAGATTCCAGATGATTTATCACAGAAACCCTCCATATGCCCCCTTTTCAGTTATTTGATTCTCCTGAGAGACACATTATTTGGGGTTTTTTTTTCACTTCTTTATTTCTTATATTGGTATCCAATTGTTCATCCAGAAAACTTGCCGGAGAAATACCTGGATTGGAATTTCTGGTCATATCAAAACCATAAATCATTCTTCATTTTGAAAGGAACAAGACTGTTTTCACATTGACAACAAAACTGTCCTTTTATTCTACTGCAGCCTGATCAATTCTCTGGCTTTCTTTGAATATTTAATCAGTAGATTCCCATAAGTGGTCCTCAAATACTGGGGTTTATTATTATTTCTTTTTTGAGGGGGTGGGTTTGAAAAATGGGAAGAAAGCCAACAGCCTTCCTTCTGAATAAATATCAAGAAAAAAAATTCCTTTATTGTTTTAAAAGTTATTATCAATCCTAACCATCAAAATATAATTATTTTCCCACAGTGTTGCAAATTGCTAATGGAGTAGGAAGGAAGATATCTAAGAAGAAAAGACCTTTCAAAAGAATTTCATAAATGCTTCCAAAGGCATTGTTTCAATAAAGACAATTAGGATTATTATTTTTTAATTTCACTATTTGAATTTCTCACTGCCAATTAGCAAGGAGACTTAATGCAGAAGAGAACAAAGGAACACCTCCACAAAAGATGTTTTAACAGTTCCAGGTGGTCCTCACCTTACAATCACAATTGAGCCCAGCATTTTTGTTGCTGAGCGAGACAGTTGTTAAAGTGACTTTTGCCCCATTTTACAACTCTTCTTGCCAGAGTTGTTAAGTGAATCACTGCAGTTGTTAAGATGGTAACAGGTTTGTGAAGTCAATGTGGCTTCCCCATGGGCTTTGCTTGTGAGAAGGTTGCAATAGGATGATCATATCACACCAGGACACTGTCATAAATATGAGTCAATTGCTAATGTCTAAATTTTGATCACGTGGCCATGTGAAAGCTGAAATCCTTGTAAGTATGAAAAACATTTTTCAACACAGTGTCATGCCCCTGTTGGAATCTGATTCTGAGGGAGAGGTGGAACAACTGACAGGGAGTGGGAGTGTGGCTCTGGTGGCTGTGGAGGAAACTGGGGAAAGGCACAGTCCGGCTGGGCATTCAGAGGAAGACCCAGGCCCACCCCCTCTTCATCCTAGGTTACGCAGGGAGGAACGGAGAAGGGAGCAACATGAGTTGCATGGTTTATGGGGAGGAAAGGGCCCTGATCCCCTTCATTGGCTGTGGCTGGGGAAACTGTTTAAAAGGGCAAACTAAGCATGGCAAAGTTGCTGGAAGCAAAGCGTGAAATTATTCTAGTTTGTCAAGTCTTATCTCAGTTCTGGCATCCTCCCAAGTGTGTATGTGTGTTTCATTATCTTTTGACATATTCAATCGCTTATCCTGCCCTGCCTCATTAATTGCTGCAGTGTGGTTTGTGTTGGTTTTCATTTGTAATTTATATATACTTTGAGTTTGGACGGAATTTCTTCCCTTTAAAAACTGTTCTTGGGAGAGTTTTTTCTCCAGCCAATGATAACTGGATATTGGGGGGCAAGTTGGAGGTATTAAAGGGACTTTACCTACTTTTGGGACTTTATTGTTTTTATGCCACACCCTGGGTCATCACACATAGTGACTAAATTAGTAGAACAGCAAAATACTGTAGACATAATATACTTAGACTTCAGCAAGGCATTTGACAAAGTAGACCACAACCTACTTCTTGGGAAGCTAGAAAAAAAAGTGGGATAGATAGAATCACCTCCAGCGGGATTCGCAACTGGCTGACAAACCGTATTCAATGAGTAGTCCTTAATAGGTCTAAGTCTACATGGAAGGAAGGAAGCAGTGGGGTGCCACAAGTTTCCGTCTTAGGCCCACTACTCTTCAATATCTTCGTAAACAACTTAGATGAGGGAATAGAAGGGGAACTTACCAAATTTGCAGACAATACTAAGCTGGCAGGAATAGCTAACACCCTGGAAGATAGGCTCAAGATCCAGATGAATCTTGACAGACTTGAACACTGGGCCCTATCCAACAAAATGAAATTCAATGTAGAGATAAGTAAAGTCCTGTACTTAGGCAAGAAAAACCAAAAGTACACATATAGACTGGGTGAAACCAGGCTTAACAGCAGTAACTGTGAGAGGGATCTTGGAGTCTTAGTGGACAATCAACTAAATATGAGCCAGCAATGTGCAGCAGCAGCCAAAAAAGCTAATGCAATCCTAAATTGCATTAACAGAGGGATACAATCGAGATCAAGTGAGGTACTAATGCCACTCTATAAAGCCTTAGTAAGACCACACCTAGAATACTGCATCCAGTTTTGGTCACCACATTATAAAAAAGATGTAGAGACCCTAGAAAAAGTTCAGAGAAGAGCAACCAGGATGATTAGGGGACTGGAGGCTAAAACGTATGATGAATGGTTACAGGAACTGGGCATGGCTAGTCTAGTGAAGAGAAGGACCAGGGGAGAAATGATAGTAGTCTTCCAATATTTGAGGGGCTGCCACAGACAGGAAGGGGTCCAGCTATTTTCTAAATCACCTGAAGGCCAGACAAGGAATAATGGATGGAAACTGAACAAGGAGAGATTTAACCTGGAAATAAGGAGAAATTTTCTGGCAGAGAACAATCAACTCATGGAACAGCTTTGCCTTCAGAAGTTGTGGGAGGACCATCACTTAAGACTTTCAAGAAGAGATTGGACTGCCATCTGTCAGAAATGGTGTAGGGTCTCCCGCTTGGGCGGGGGGGGGACTAGATGACCTACAAGGTCCCTTCCAACTCTGTTAATCTAACAGTCATAAGTCACTTTTTCAGTGCCATTGTAACTCCAAACAGTCACTAAATGAACTGCTGTACGTCCAGGATTCTCTGTATTGTAGATGTTTATCCTAAAAATGTCATTTCAAGAATGTATCAGGATGAGTTTCAACTAACTTAGATGAAACCAATCTGTCTCACATCCAAAATATGCAGTTGACAACTAGAATTGTGGCTTTCTCGGTTCAGTTTGTTGTGCATGTCAATTCAAATCAATTGGTAGAATAGAATAGAATAGAATAGAATAGAATAGAATAGAATAGAATAGAATAGAATAGAATAGAATAGAATATCCTTTATTGGGTAAGTGTGATTGGACACACAAGGAGTTTGTCTCTGGTGTAAAAAATGCCTGTTCTAGTTTGGGAATTAATTTAAGGAATGCTACTGGCTGAACCAGGTCATGAAATGCAAAGAATTTGTAGGGCAGAAGGAACTGAAAAAATTATAGGAAATTGGAATTGGACAGGCCTAATCATGTTGAAAGAAACGTGGTGTTTCACAATCAGTAGTGTTGTGCGGCATATTCATTGTGATTTGACTTAGATCTGTTGGAAGAGAAGATGACCCTATTTAAAATGTCAACCAACAGGAGGCAGACAAAGCTTATATTCAATTTGGAAGATGGGACAATTTGGAAGTACGAGAAAGAGAAGTAGGATTGTGTCAAAAATATCTACTCATATCCTAAAACATTTAGACCTCCTCACTCTTCCCATATCTTTGCTTGATTTTGGAGTTTACTATACTTATGGGATTGTTGTAGAGGGGTTAGGCATTGTTTTTATTGTCAGGTACTCATTGTAAGGGGTGGGATGGCCAAGCAGTTAAGGCACTGGTCTTGTTGACCAGAAGGTTGGCATTTAGAAAGAGGGCAGAGAAGAGCAACAAAGATGATTAGGGGACTGGAGGCTAACACATATAAAGAACGGCTGCTGGAACTGGGTATGTCTAGTTTAATGAAAAGAAGGACTAAGGGTGAAATGAGAGCAGTGTTCCAATATCTCAGGGGTTGCCACAAAGAAGAGGGAATCAAGTTATTCTCCAAAGCCCCTGAGGGCAGGACAAGAAGCAATGGGTGGAAACTAATCAAGGAGAGAAGAACCTAAAACTAAGGAGAAATTTCCTGACATTTAGAACAATCAATCAGTGAAACTACTTGTCTCCAGAAGTTGTGAATTCTCCAACACTGGAAGTTTTTAAGAAGAGATTGGGCAACTATTTGTCTGAAGTGCTGTAGGGTTTCCTGCCTAAGCAGGGGGTTGGACTAGAAGACCTCCAAGGTCCCTTCCAACTCTGTTATTCTATTCTATTCCATTCCTCAAGCACCACATGACGAGGTGAGCTCCCATTCCTGCCCCAACTCCTGCCAACCTAACAGTTTAAAATCACGCAAATGCAAGTAGTCTTTTGGGACACGTAGCTCCATTTTTTGAAGAAGAAAGAATTGGTGCTAGAAGGAAACAGTTCAGGAATTACAGCTGTTATCATCATTAATTGCTACTTGAGGCAGTCCCTCACTTTGTCTAAGTAGAAATGGTCCTGGATTCATTTTGCTCTATTACAGATTTTGCAAAGTTGTGTAGCTATAAAACAAACATTTCTGGACTAACTCACTAATTCAGGTCAATATCTTTCTAATACAGACTGGCTGGATGTTCTTAGTAGGAAGAAAAAGAATGAAGTCTTTTTTCTTGTAGATGTTTTCTAGGTTCTAATATACCGTATAGAGGAAGAATTTTCTTATTTTTACTCTTTCATCTTCTGTCAAAATAATCAACCATGGACAGATTTATCCCCAACAGTTTTGTGTGTCTTAGACACAACTAGGTCTTGTAATAATAAACTTTATTATGAGCTAGATGAAAAAAGATTATAGCCTGGAGATCATTTGGTTTACGGACTCCCTATAGCAATATTCCATTAAATTTTTATTCTTGTAGAATTATAGGCCACACTGGGAAAGGCCAGCTGTTCCCCAAATTCATTTTTCACTTTTGAAATAACCAAGCTAGAATGGTAGAGGCAGCGGTTGGTTTCACTGAGTAACTGCATCGGGCTTGTATCAATTGCTAGTAAGCTTCTAAGCCCAACCTAAACTCCAAACTTGATTGCAGAAAGTACGACTTCAGCAACAGAGTGGTCAGTGCCTGGAATGCACTACCTGACTCTGTTGTTACATCCTCTAACCCCCACTCCTTTAACCTCAAACTAACCATTATTGACCTCACCCCATTCCTAAGAGGTCTGTAAGGGGCGTGCATAAGTGCACAATTGTGCCTACTGTCCCTGTCCTATTGTCCCCATTTATTCATACTTATTTCCTGTATTCATACTCATGTTTATACCTATTATCTTGACAAATAAAATAAATAAAGTATAAAAACTTTTCTAGAATCTCCATGCTACCTTTTGGACTTTCTTCTCCAGATAGAATCTATCACCCAAAGAACACCAAACAGGAGGAAGGAGCACAGCAGGTACCAATTCTTCGAGAGATCATAAGGCAAGTGCTCAGAGGATGGCTATCTCATTCTGCAGTAGCCTGTCCTTGAGGTCAGGATAGTACCCAACGTCCTAACATTCATGAAGGTAGTAAACACACATGTACTTTCTCAGGTCCTTTGCTATGGAGAGCCTAAGTTAGATGGACTGCACTGGTTGAGATTTAAACTGCTGATTGTTCTATATATTGTTATTTGTTTTTATAATGTCAGACACCTAGTGTGTTAGGAGTAGCCAGCCTACAATAACTGGTGTATGAAGATGAAGATGTAATTCCTACATCTAACACTCTATCTCTTTTCAGTCTTCCTTCCCTTGATTTTTCCTCTTCAGCTTTGCCACCATGGACAGATGTTTGATTCAGCTGGATGATCACAGTGGCTTCATTTCAAATCGCACACTCCAGCTGCAAAATTGGTGCATACGTGTGCAAAAGCTCATACTCTGGCTGAATCAGGTTGAAGGCATTAAGCAGAATCTGAATCATCAAGCTGATCTGGTTGTTGTTGTTTTTCTTGTTGTTGTTATTGTTGTTGTTGTTGTATAGTAGTGTTCCAGTAGCCGGGAGATCACAATGATTTTGCAGAATAGTAGTTTGACTGCCGAGGCACCAACTTCATTGTAGGAAATGTTCACGCACTTCCCAAGGTGTACCACAGAAGGGCGAGCTGGCTTCACACCAGAAAGAAAGCTGAGTGACTTTTCATGCACCCAAGGCCCCTTCTTTTCCCAGGGTCAACTTTTTATTTTAATTTATTTATTTATTTATTTTTGTCAATTGCTTACAAGATAATAGGTATAAGTAAAAACATAGTTATGAATGCATGGGTACATATAAGAAAAATTAAAAGAAACAATAGGACAGGGATGGTAGGCACATTGGTGTGCTTATGCACTCTCCCTACAGACCTCTTAGGAAAGGGGTGAGGTCAATAGTAGACAGTCTAAGGTTTAAGTTTTCGGGGTTTAGGGAAGAAACCACAGAGTCAGGGTAGAGTATTCCAGACATTGACCGCTCTGTTGCTGAAGTCGTACTTCCTGTAATCAAGTTTGGTGCGATTAATCTTGAGTTTGTATCTATTGTTTGCTCTTGTGTTGTTATGGTTGAAATTGAAATATTCATTGACAGGTAGGACATTGCAATGTATGATTTTATATACTATACTTAGATCGGACCAAAGGCAGCATAGTTGGTTTTCTAGGTCTAGAATTTCAAGTCTGGTGGCATAAGGTATTCTGCAACAAGAAGAGGAGTGGAGAACTCTTCTTGTGAAATATTTCTGGACTTTCTCAACTGTGTTACTATCAGATACGTAATGTGGGTTCCAGACTGATGAGCTGTATTTGAGTATTGGTCTAGCAAACGTTTTGTATGCTCGTTATTAATGTAATATTACCAGAGAAAAAGCTATGTAAGATTAGGTTAACAACTCTTAATGCCTTTTTGGCTATGGGGTTACAGTGGGCTCTAGCACTTAGGTCATTTGAGGTGAGTACTCCAAGGTCCTTGACAGAGTTTGGATCATCAACAAGGTCTTAACTATTCAGCTAAGAAGGTTCAGAGCCGGCAGGAATCTGCCTACCTGCACAGAGCACCAGCTCATCTCCCCATTGAAGTGGTACCTATCTGTCTACTCACATAGAGCATACTTTTGAACTGTTAGGTGGAGAGAAGCTGAGGCAAGTGACAGGAGCTCACCGTGCCATGCAGTGCTAGGACTCGAACCACTGGCGTAGAGATGATCTCCAGCATCATTAAGCCACTGAACTACCATGCCTCGAGCTTAATTGGTAATTTAACAATTCAGGTCCAATCCAGAAGTGGGCAACTTTATGAACTGTACATTTCAACTCCCAGAACTCCTGAGAAAGCTGACTCAGGAATTCTGAGAATTGAAGTCCACAGATCATAAAGTTGCTATAATTGCCTTCCTCTGATTTAATCAAATCTTGAAGAGAGCATCTTACACTTCTTTAAAAAGACTCTCTCTTTTCTTCCTGTTATGTCATTTAATTTTTTTTAAATGATTGTAGACAATCAGAATCTTTATACCAGATATGCTAGTAACTATGCTGAGTGGAATGAATGTATTTGAAGAGAAGGTCAGAATTTTAATCATATTTTATTAAATACAATATTGTGATACAATGAAGCTAATGGGTTTCATGTACATGTTGCTACAGTACTTCCAAGTATTAAAGTGTACTTTTTCATGTACAACATGTTTCTAAGCATTTCACCCTTCCACCCAAACTCATCTATTCCAATTAACATTCAGAATTTTTTTAAAAAAATGATCCAAAGAACAGAACTGCATTTCTTACTCTTATCCCCATATGCTACAAACAATCGCTCAACTAAATATTCCCACAGCTTTAAACATTATGTTGTTGGATTGTTGTTTTCTTTTTCTTTTTGCAAAAGACTGTCCTGCACAACTGTATACAATGTTTTTTTTTTAAAAAAAAATCTGTTTTATTGTTATGTCTCAGAAAAAAGGGAGTTCATCAGTATAGAGAAGGTCCTAGTTTTAGTCCCAAACATGGTCCAACTAACATAGCTAAAACATCCTATAGACATGTGAATTTGAATTGTAGGAATTCTCAGCAATGGCTAAGAATTGGATTAGGCTTGGCAAATTAGATGCAGATTGCTGAAAGTGCTGATCAAAATAGGCTAGATAGATTAATAATTACAGAATACAGAATAATAGACTTGAAAGGGACATTGGGGGTATTCTAGTCCAACCCCCTACTCAAGCAGGCGACCCTATACTATTTCAGTCAAGAGATTGTCCAGTCTCTTCTTAAAAGCTTCCAGTGTTGGAGCATCCACAACTTCTGAAGGCAAGTCATTCCACTTCTTCATTTTTCTCACTGTTGCAACGTTTCTCCATAGTTCTAGGTTGTATCTCTCCTTGATGATGATTGATCCATTGTTTCTTGTCTTGCCTTCTAGTGCTTCTAGCACTAGATTTGGCGAAATGGGAAAATTTACAACTGTCATTAATAGGGAGAATTTCAACAATCAAGATGAATATATTACCCAGAATTTTATATTTGTTCCAAACAATTCCAATTAGGCTTGGAAAAGACTATTTTGAAGATTTAAATAAAATTGTGTTGAAATATATATGGCAAGGCAAGAAAGAGAGAATAAAGTTAAAGCTCTTGCAAGATGCTAGAATTAGAGGAGGATTTGGTTTGCCTAATTGGGAGTTGTACTACCAAGCTACAAACCTGATGTGGGTCAAGGAATGGAGAAATACTATACATTAAGAAATACTAGATTGTTGACATTAGAAGGACATGATTTGGTTTTGGGGTGGCATGCTTTTTTATGGTACAAGGGAACTAAAATTTAGGGGTATTTTAGAAGACATTATATACGGGAGTCTTTGTGGTTAAATTGGGAGAAGATTAAAAGACAATGTTATTTGAAAATTCCAGTCTGGTTATCGACTATTGAAGCATTTTCTTATCCAATAATATATAAAAAGGAACAAACAGTTAGATATGGGGAAATATTGAATGAAAAGGGTGAACTTAAATCGATGCAAAAACTTGAGGAACAAGGTATAAAGATGAATTGGTTTTCATATGTGCAAATACATTCAAGGTATGATAAAGATTTTAAAACAGAAGGTTTTTATGACAAATTGACTGATCTAGATAAGATTTTGACAGGTACTGATGAAAAGGTGATTAAAAAATTGTGTGGATATTTATTAGAAATTAAACTAGAAGAAGAACAAGTTAAAGAAAATATGATTGCTTGGGGGAAGAATTTTGGATATGGGATTGATTTAGAGAAATGGCAAAAATTGTGGTCTGAAAATTATAAAATGACAATGTCAACAGCTTATAAAGAAAATTTGTATAAGATGTTTTACAGGTGGCATTTTCCCCCAACAAGAATAGCAAGAATGTTCAAGAATAAATCCGAAAAATGTTGGAAATGTCATCAGATACCTGGCTCATATTACCATATGTGGTGGACTTGTGCGGACGCTAAAAAATACTGGACTAAAATCCACATATGATTGGAAAAAATGACAAAAAAACATATAGACTTGAAACCAGAGATATTTTTATTGGGAATTTTACCTGAAACATATAGCAAAGATTTGAAATACCTAATTGTAAATGTATTAACAGCAGCTAGGATTGTATTTGCTAAAAACTGGAAAAATGAGAAAATACCATCACAGGAGGAAATCATTAAGAAAATATTGGAATGTGCTGAAATGAGTAGATTGACATTTGAAATTAGAGAACAAGAGGATAAACAATTTTATAAAATTTGGGACCTTTTCTATCAATGGTTAGATAATAAAATACAGTAATGAAATGTGTATATTTTTAGAACATAATAAATATATAAAGATGTATTTCTTTTTTAATATATCTACAAAATGTTTTTTTAGGATAGATTTGGGGGGATAATATGAATTGTTATAAAATAAACTAAGTAAATTGTGGTTATCTCGTAAAATATGAATGAATAAAATTATAGTCAAATGATTGATTAATAATATACTAGGGTATTTAATTTTTGATTGATAATATGAGCTTTTATGTAATGTAATTGTAATTGAAGACTAGAAAATGGATGCACAAAATGATTTGTAAACCAACCGGCACACTGTTTGTGTACTTATGGAAGAAAGTTTGATGTTTTTATGTTTTGTTTGTCTATGTTTGTTTTTAAAAACCAATAAAATTTACAAAAAAAAACGACTCCATTATGTTCAGTCTTAATGATGCTAACAGACTCTATATCTACTTAAAGGCAGTCCTAAATGTACAACCACAGTTGGAACCAGAATTTCCATTGTTATGCATTCTGTCGTTAAGTGAGTTGCAATTTTAATATCTTTGAAAAATATGGTTATTAAGCAAATCTGTATGTCCCCTTAACTTTGCTCATCGGAAGCCAGCTAAGAAGGTAGCAAATGGGGATCAAACCACACACATACACTCCAGATGCTGCAATCATTATGCACCCTAATTTTGATCAAGGAACCTTGAGATCTCTTGTAACAGTTGTAAGGGTGAGGATCTGTTTTATATTGTTCTTTTTCAGTGCTTTGAATGGTCACTAAATGAATGATTTACAGATTAACAGAGTTGGAAGGGACCTTGTAGGTCATCTGGTCCAACCCCTGCCCAAGCAGGAGGCCCTACACTATTTCTGACAAATGGCAGTCCAGTCTCTTCTTGAAAGCCTCCAATGATGAAGCTCCCACAATTTCTGAAGACATGCTGTTCCATTGCTTGATTGCTTTCACTGTCAAAAAATTTACCCTTATTTCTAGGCTGAATGTCTCCTTGATCAGTTTCCATCCATTATTCTTTGTCTGGCCTCCAGGTGCCTTGGAAAACAGCTTGACCCCTTCCTCTCTGTGGCAGCCCCTCAAATATTGGAACACTGCTGTCATGTCTCCCTGGTCCTTCTCTTCATGAGACTAGCCATGCCCGGTTCCTGCAACCGTTCTTCTTATGTTTTAGCCTCCAGTCCCCTAAACATCTTGATTGTTTCTCTGCACTCTTTCTAGAGTCTCAACATCTTTCTTATAGTGTGGTGACCAAAACTGGATGCACCGCTCTAAGTGTGGTCTTACTAAGGCTTCATAGACTGATATTAGTACGTCATTTGATCTTGATTGTATCCCTCTGTTAATACAATTTAGGATTACATTAGCTTCTTTGGCTGCTGCTGCACACTGCTGGCTCATATTTAGCTGATTGTCCACTAAGACTCCAAGATCCCTCTCACAGTTACTACTATTGAGCCTGGTTTCACCCAGTCTATATGTGTACTTTTGGTTTTTCTTGCCTAAGCTTTACTTTTCTCTACGTTGAATTTCATTTTGTCAGATAGAGCCCATAGATTTTGATTCAAGGACTACCTGTGATTGTATGATCTTATCTGGTCCTTTCCCCCTCCAGTGATTCTAGATTTCTCCATTTCTTTCACAAAAGATAGACTGGTCTTTAGGGCCTCTCATACCGGGGAAGAAAACATCCCATAGCCATAAATATGTAGTAACACATTTTTAAATCTAACCTTATCAAAAGACGCCCCTTTCATTTGTACTTTAACAAATCCACCCATCATGGCAATGACAGGAAAAGAGCAACAAAGGTGAAGCAAACTAAGTGCATTAGACATGCTCACTCTCTATCTCTACGTACTTCAGGGAAGTCCAAGGGGATTATTTTGCAGATGGCAAATTTGTCTGACATGGATACAACCTGACAACCTTCAATAATTACACGGAATCATTTCTTGATTGAATGCCGAGGCTATAGACCTGGTGACTTTACCTTGGGTTAGGATTCACTGGCGCCTTCAGGGCCGGAAATACTTGCAAAATTGCAAAATGTATGATTGCAAGGGCCAGTTTACAGATTAGAAGTTAAGGAAAATCAGGTGCCTAGATATCTTTCGCAGTTTGGGTGAAAAAGGCTAATCAGACCCTCCGTAATGCTCACAGAATGCTTGCAAAAAAAATAATATACAGTGGTTGTCATTTTCCACTTTTCTTGGGTAGTGGAGGATTTTTTTCTTTGAAGAGATCCATAAATAGAAACTGAATATCCATCTATCAAGTATGCAATAGCAGCGGAGTCCTGCTAGACTAGATGTTCTTGAAAGACTCTTCCAGAACTTATTAATCTATGGTTTTGAATGCCAGCTACCATACACTGCTGGCTCATATTTAACCGGTTGTCCACTAAGACTCCAAGATGCCTCTCACAGTTACTGATATTAATGTTTTGTATGCTTTAGTTATTAGTGTAATATTACCAGAGAAAAAGCTATGTAAGATTAGGTTAACAACTCTTAATGCCTTTTTGGCTATGGGGTTACAGTGGGCTCTAGTACTTAGGTCATTTGAGATGAGTACTCCAAACAAACAAACAAATAAATAAATATTTGGTGTCTATAATCCAAATTAGCTGGGAGAAATGGTGAGGTTATTGAACTAACAGTAAATTCTGCCTCGGTGCAGTGCACTGAAATTGCACTGGGTTACAGCTCCCATACTTCTCTGCCAGTCGAATTTAATCTCAATGCTTCACAAAGGAATATTTCTGACTGCTAGCAGAGAGGCCACAAGCTAACAGCAGGTGTTTCTAAAGAGATGGCACTCACAGCCAGCCAAGTTGCCTCCAGGGACGCTGGAATGTGCTTCAGAAGAAAAAAAAAAAGCCAGGATTAATTTCATGACCAACTGCAGAGAAGAAAGAACAGTCAAAGAATGGCACTGAAATAGGTCATTATCTCTATTATGATTCTACACCATTTTCAGCTTAGATTCAGATGACCTGCACAGAATAAGGCAGGCATCTGTCCATGCAGTAACTAGATAACAGAATAACAGAATTAGAAGGGACTTTGGAGGTCTTCGAGTCCAACCACCTGCTCTGGCAGGGAATCCTTTACCATTTCGGACAAATGGTTGTCCAATCTCTTTTTTAAAAGCTTCCAGTGTTTTTAAGAGCATCCACAATTCCTGGAAGAAAGCCATTACATCGATTAATTTTTCTCACTATCAGGAAGTTCCTCCTAAGTTCTAGATTGCTTCTCTCCTTGATTACTTTCCATCCTTTGCTCTTGTCCTGCCTTCTGGTGCTTTGGAGAATAGCTTGACTCCATCTCCTATATTGCTTCTTTCCTCAGGTTTTCCATGTTTCTCCCATCTTCTTTCTGATTAGGCAAATAGGTGATCACATCCAATCGGAGGTCCTGCAACACTATGCAGACATAAGATTTGGCATCACCATGGCAGTATGGAAGTTAGGTGGAGGAATTACAAGATATATAAGTGCTCAATCACTTGAAGTTTTTAAAAAGAGATTGGACAACCATTTGTCTGAAATGATATAGGTTTTCCTGCCTAAGCAGGGGGTTGGACTAGAAGACCTCCAAGGTCCCCTCCAACTCGGTTATTCTGTTAAATGAGCAAGGAAATTTTTGACAGAGAATGCCCAAACCAAATTGTTTATAATATAGTGTCTGGGTAAAGCATTAAGCACATTTAGCTCACTTTTAATATTAATATAAAACCTGTATGTTTTTAAGGGAATGATAAACTGTAAGATAATTTACACCTTTATATAGAAATACGTCTTGCATTACATGTAATCCAACTTAATGATTTAAAGAGTAATCCATTTTAATCTTTTACCTCCTTTCATTTCCTAAATCCATATTTCACTTCAAAAACTAACATTCAAAGAGAGAAGTTGGTTTTGTCCCCCCCAAAGGGTGACAAGTAACTTAATATTATATTCTTATGTTCATTTAATCTCTTGAAAATGAACCTAAGATAATTTCATAGACAGAAGATTATGAATGCTAAACAGATTAATTCATTAGAAGGCTTATCCTGAATATTAAATAGATGTATTACTTACAGCTGAGAACAATTTCAAAACTTTGTCTCCCTATGCAAGACTGGAGGGAATGAAACTGTTCCCAAGACTTCAAAGTATCAAGATTCACTCATATATTCCTATATAGAAATAGAAACAGAAATAGAAATAGAATTCTTGTATAGGGCACTGTGGCTCAGTGGCTAAGATACTGAGTTTGTCGACCAGAAAGGTCAGCATTCAGCGGTTCGAACCCCTAGCGCCGCATATCGGAGTGAGCTCCCGTTACCTATCCCAGCTTCTGCCAACCTAGCAGTTCGAAAGCATGCAAGAATGCAAGACGAAAAATAGCGACCATTTTGGTGGGAAGGTAACAGTGTTCTGTGCGCCTTCGGCATTTAGTCATGCTGGCCACAAGAACACAGAGACGTCTTCAGACAGCACCGGCTCTTCGGCTTTGTAACAGAGATGAGCCGGAAACCCCGCTAGAGCCGGAAATGACTAGCACGTATGTGCAAGGGGAACTTTTATCTTATGCCATAAAGAACTGTATAGGTGACCACAGTGATCCAAATATGCTTTTTCAAGAGGCAACTGGACTTTCCTTGTTTTTCTTAAAGAAATTCTTCAATTCTGATTCTTGCCTCTTGAAAAAGTATCTTTGGAAAAACTATGACCTGGATGACTGAAAATCTCCATAGACGCTGACTACACTGATATTCTTTTATTTCTAGATAAAATAACGCCCAAGTAATTGGTATCCTGAATAATTCACCACATTTGCCATCAATTGCACTCATTTTGTGTATAAATTGGGCCAGATTGCATTCCCAGACTTTTCTTACTACCAGTTTATTTTGCTGCTTTCTTACTGTTAAAAAAGAAGATCTTAGCACTGTTTCCATTTTAATCAACTCAGATTCATTAAATGATTGTGCAAGACTACGGTTGTTTAAAGGTTCGGGGAAGGCGGGGGTTGAAGAATATGGAAATTGTTAATTATTCTGTGCATTCACCAGACTTAGTTGTAGTCACATGTGAGATGTGAAAGGTTGAGCAGGAATGGGACCTGAGGTTTGCAACAACATCGCAAATTCTGTGAACGAAAACCATCTGCCTTCACACCTGGGAATAGATAATTTCCTTTTAGAAGTGAATGAACGTCAAGCATCTGTATTGCTGTTGGTAGTCTTTAATACCTTTTAAACAAAAGGCTTTAATGACCTTCTCCCCCCCCACCCCAAAAAAGGCTCAATTAATCCCCCTGCCATCAGAAACACCAGGGAAATTTCAAAAGAAATTCTATTCTGAACTGCAAATTAAGCCCTGTGAAACGTCTTACTACTATTTGGCTGGCTTTTTACTGTTAGAGTTATATTCTGCCTTTTCTGCAAGATCTCAAGAGGATTCAAATGGAGATGGTTTTTATTTTATAGGCCAAGAGATGGATTGGATCCAAAGTCACCCAGCTAAAGCCTTTTGACTAATCCATAGCTATGCTGGGCTTGATTTAGGGCTTTCAGTCCTCGCATAACATCATATCCATTACAGGTAGCCCTCGACTTACGACTATCAGGATTCCGGCACTTACTCCAATTAAATCATGAGCCTTGAGCCACACTCTCCAAACTAAAGAGGATTTATTAGAAGTTAACATTCCAGCATTAGCCTGGGTGTAGCCAACTCTGAGATACGTAATTCAGTGTCACCCTTGATCCTGCTTTTCCCCACACCTCTCTGGGTGTATCATCCAACGAAACACATCCATAGTCAAGAGTCATCAATTATGCTCTCCAATTAGATTTTTGTGTGGCAGAAGCTTCAGTCATCTAATCAGCCTCTGAAGAAAATATGAATGGAATGAACTTTCGATTCCACACTGCTGCCTGCTCTTTGAAACTCCACCCCCCACTTCTGTCTGTTGACAACTATAAAATGTTGAATCCAACATTTCCTTAGCCACAGGGGTGGGCTTCAAAATTTTTAGCAATGGGTTCTCTGCCCCCTTGCTGGGTGGCTATGGTCATGGTGGGCATGACCTAGTTGGCCTCCTGCACCATGGCAGGGGTAGAGGCATTTTTGCCCTCCCCGGGCTCAGAGGACTTTAGTTGAGCCTCTGGGAGGGCGAAAATGGCCTCCCTGGGCTTCAGAGGCTCTCTGGAAGCTGGAAACGGGTCGGGTTTTGGCCTTCCTGAATGGGGCGTTTTTCACCCTCCCAGAGCCTTCGTGCGCGACCTGCACTTACGTGCAACCAAACCAGGCTGCGTGGGGACTCCTGGGAGGGCAGGACAGGTGGGGTGGAGCCAGCCAATAGTAGGATTTGGAGATTCTCTAAATTGTGCAGAATCTTAGCGAGAGGATCTCCCGAATCTCTGTGAACCTCCTGCATCCCACCCCTGCTTAGCCAAACAAGGCAGCTGTCAAGTAACCATTGCTCCATTTTGTGACCTTCCTTACAACAGGTGTTAAGTGAATCACTGCAGTTGTTAAGCTAGTGACACAATTGTAAAGTGAATCTGGCTTGTCCATTGACTTTATCAGATGGTCGCAAAAGAGGATCACATAACCTCAGGGACACTGCACCCGTCATAAATATGAGTCCGTTACCAAGCATCTGAATTTTGAGCACATGACCATGGGGATGTTGCAATAGTTGTAAGTATGAAAACTGGACATGTCGCTTTTTTTCAGTGCTGTTGTAATTTTGAACGGTCACTAAACAAAATTGTTGTAAGTTGAGGCCTACCTCTACAACATGCTGGGTATTAAAATGATTCCTACTTGGGCCAGACATATAAATCACTTTTTTTTTTCTGAAATGGAAAGGAAGGGAATTGCTTAGAATTCATAGGTTAAACATTTTCCCCTCTCTCTGTATCATAACATCAGGTCCTAGTATCTATATCCTAGATCATGCTATTTTCCCTAAACATAAACCATCACTGGATTTTCTACCAATGTAAGTGACTCCAGAAAGCTTCTAACAATTGGTAGAAAGTTGTTACTGATGATGAATAGAATAGAATAGAATAGAATAGAATAGAATAGAATAGAATAGAATAGAATAGAATAGAATTCTTTATTGGCCAAGTATGATTGGACACACAAGGAATTTGTCTTAGTGAAAATGCTCTCAGTGTAGATAAAAGAAAAGATACATTCATCAAGAGTCAAGAATCATAAGGTACAACACTTCATGATAGTCATAGGGTACAAATAAGCAATCAAATAATATAAGGAAACAGTCAATATAGATCGTAAGGATACAAGGGACAAAGTTACAGTCATACAGTCACAAGCGGGAAGGGATGAATGATAAGGAGTAATGAGAAGGTTAATAGTAATAGTAGCACAGACTTAGTAAATAGTTGGACAGTGTTGAGGGAATTATTTGTTTATTATTTGACGATAATGTTATCCATTCAATTGTGTCCGATTCTTGATGATTCTCTGGACCAAGTCTCTCCACACCTTCCAATCTTGTTTACTTCTTTGAGTTATTCTATGCTCTGGCTGCTGCCAGCTTTGATGGTCTCCATGCACCGTGTTCTTAGGCAACCTGGTTTCCTTTTACTGCTAACTCTTCTGAGTAGAATTGCTTCCTCCAGTGAATTCCCCTGAATGACATGGTCAAAATAAGTAAGACACAGTTTTGTGCTTTTTTTTTTTTGCCTTCCAGTGACATGTCTGAGGTTATGTTTATTTATTTTATTTATTTTAGTTTGTCAAGCATGTATGAGAAAACAAGTATAAGTATGAACATAACATATACACATATAAGTATAAACAGGTATAAGTATATACATGATAAATGAATATGAATAAATGGATAAATGGGAACAGTAGGACAAGGACAGGATGCATGCTGGTGCGGTTATGTATGACCCCTTACAGACCTCTTAGGAATGGAGTGAGGTCCATGGTAAACAGTTTAAGGTTAAAGTTTAGGGGGTCTGAGGATGTAACTACAGAGTCAGGTAGTGAGTTCCAGGCACTGACCACTCTGTTGCTGAAGTCCTGTTTTCTGCAGTCGAGTTTGGAGTGGTTTACTTTGAGTGTATTGTTTGCCCGTGTATTATTGTGGTTGAAGCTGAAGTAGTCATTGACAGCTAGGACGTTGAAGCAGACAATTTTGTGTACTAAGCTTAAGTCAGACTGTAGGCAGGGTATTTCTATGTTGTCTAGGTCCAATATTTCAAGTCTGGTGGCATCAGGTATTCTATTGCGAGCCGAGGAGTGGACTCCCTGGACTCACTCAATTGTATTAATGTCCGTTATACAGTGTGGATTCCAGGCAGATGAGCTGTATTCAAATGTCAAAATAAGTCAGAGATAATAAGAATAATAATAAGAAGAAAAAATAAGAGAGTCAAAATAAGTGAGACACAGATTTGTGGTGTTTTTTTTTTTTTTTGCCTTCCAGTGACATGTCTGACATTATGTGCTCTACTTCTTACTTGTTAGTCACCCTTTCTGTCCAAGGAATATGCAGGAGCCTTCTCCGGCATCACAGCTCAGTCGAATTGTTTTTCTTCCTGTTTTGCTTTTTTTTAAAGGTCCAACTATTTAGCCATATTGGAATACAATGGAGCGGACTAACCTACATTTAGTGGGAGAGTAGGAGTGTGTGAATGAGCCAACATTTAATTAGAAATCATTGGAATTGGAATTTTTTGTTCAATTTGAAGAGTTCAGTGTGGAATCTCCGAACTGATTCAAAGGCTCCAATAATCAATCTGATTGATTGATTAAATGCCATCAAGTTATTTTCAACTCCTAGCACCCACATATTTATTCACCTTTTCAATTCAAATCATTGAATCAATTTGATTTCGAGCTTCAATCTGAAGAAGCTGAGAATGCAATGTACACAAATTATCTCCAAATTGATTCAAAGGTAGTTGGCTCACTCCACCAATGAAGATTCAATTTAAAAGAGGTAATTTGATCAAATCAAAGTGAAAGAAGAATATAACTGGAAATTAGTCCATTCTAGATACATTACACTCTTATTTCAAAATGCATAGTAGAAGGTTTAAACCCTAATACTTTGAGTTTACTTCATAGCAACTGTGCATGAGATTTTCTTTTTTAAAAGAACTGCCTTCCTTAAACTGGATCTGCAGTACTTTTTTTCTTAATGATAAATGCTGGTGTTTCTAGCCGGCGGCACTTCTTTAAATATTAAAAATGTGCCAGCAAATTTGATCTCTTTCTTGATGCTCAATTAACTGAAAAAAAGAAACAGTAGTTTTTACACATTCTTAGAGCTCAATTTTAAATGACTTCCAGAATGAAGTTCATGAACACCCTAATTATTGCTCATCATGTATCCTTCCAGATTAAAAGGTTCCTAACATCAAGTTACAGGAATGAAAAGGAATCTAAAGAGCTGAAAGCCCATCTCTTTGCTGTGAGGCACAATATTTAAGTGCCTAAATTACTCTAAACCAACCTTTCTTCGAAATCTATAATGGCACGTGGGAATGACCTTAGAAGAAGAGAAGAAAATGGGGGAGAAGAGAGGCTGCCTAGGGAATCATGAGATAAGAGATTGGATAGCCCACAGCTATATAATGGACGGAGAAAATAAAGTTCTACATCTAGGCAAGAAAAACAAAACGCACAGGTTCAGTAAATGTGGTATCTTACTCAATAGTAGTAACTGGGACAGGGATCTTGGAGTCCTAGCAGACAATCACTTAAATATGAGCCAGCAGTGCGCTGCAGCTGTCAAAAAAAAGCCAACACAGTTGGGTGCACAACACAGCTCTAGGCTGCATAAACAGAGGGATAAAATCAAGATCTCGTGAAGTAGTAATACCAGAGGTGGGATTCAGCAGGTTCTGACCAGTTCTGGAGAACTGGTAGTGGAAATTTAGAGTAGTTCGGAGAACCAGAAAATACCACCTCTGACTGGAGATTTTACAGCATCCTTCCCCTGCCACGCCCACCAAGCCACACCCACAGAACTGGTAGTAAAAAAAAATTGATTCCCACCACTGATTAATACCATTTTATAATGCCTTGGGAAGGCCACACTTGGAATAGTTTTGGTTGCCACGATGTAAAAAGATGTTGAGATTCTAGAAAGAGTGAAGAGAAGAGAACAAAGAAGATTAGGGGACTGGAGGCTAAAACATATAAAGAACGGTTGCTGGAACTGTATGTGTCTAGTCTGATGAAAAGAAGGATTAGGGGTGTCATGATAGCAGCGTTCCAATATCTCAGGGGCTGCCACAAGGAAGAGGGAGTCAAGCTATTCTCCAAAGCACCTGAGGGCAGGACAAGAAGCAATGGGTGGAAACTAATCAAGGAGAGAATCAGCTTAAAACTAAGGAGAATTTTCCTGACAGTTAGAACAATTAATCAGTGGAACAATTTGCCTCCAGAGGTTGTGAATTCTCCAACACTGGAAGTTTTTAAGAAGAGATTGGATAACTATTTGCCTGAAAGAGACTCAGAAAGGAACATCCCTAACTTTTCAGGCTGTAAAGGAGACGGTGGTAGATTTGTACTTGCAAGATTCTGTTAACATAGCCTTACACTAAAATAAAATTAATTCATCAGGTCCTGTTTCCCATCTGTCTGGGAAGGCTCACAATATCATATACAAACATAAGAAATATCACGTTTTATTTTCTGTTACTATGGAAAAGTAGCAAAAACACAACACGAGCAGTATGGATGCACATTTAATTAATGTATTTTTTTATTTTTCTTCTTCATATGTTGTTTATCAGTGCAATAAAAATATTTTTTTTAAAAAAAAATCTAAATATTGAGGAAAACTGGATTGACAATTTATCTATTGCAGTGGAAGGATTGAGTATATATGCCTGTGAAATAGGAGCAGATAGTTTGCATTCTGTGAGCCAAATATGATATCCACAGCAGAGACTTTCAATATTTATTTATGTAACAGAAACAGATTAACAGAATTGGAAGGTACCTTGAAGGTCATCTAGTCCGACTCCCTGCTCAGGCAGGAAACACTATAACATTTCAGAAAAATGGTTGTCCAATCTCTTCTTAAAAATTTCCAGTGTTGGAGAATTCACAACTTCTGAAGGCAAACTGTTCCACTGATTAATTGTTCTGTTAGGAAATTTCTCCTAGATTGATTCTCTCCTTGATTAGTTTCCACCCATTGCTTCTTGTCCTGCCCTCAGGTGCTTTAGAGAATAGCTTGACTCCCTCTTCTTTGTGGCAGCCCCTGAGATATTGGAACACTGCTATCATGTCTACCCTAGTCCTTCCTTTCATTAAACTATACATTTATTTATTACATTTATATGCTGCCTATCTCACTATCAAGGGATTCTGGAAATGGATGGCTCACAACATACTAATTATCTCACAGCACCCATTTCATAGGCAGGAATTTTGGATTGTAAACAAAATGCCCTGGGACTCAGGAGAAGAATGAGACACAAAATGAAGACAATCCACCCTAGTCATGTCATAGAGTCCAGGTTCTATCTGATGTGCCACACCTGGTTACCTTTTGCAGAAGTTGAAAACTGATGATCCATTTCTTTGATTGTTTAAAGCAGTGGTAGTATTCAGCAGGTTCTGTCCAATTTTGGAGAACCGGTAGCGGAAATTTTGAGTACTTCGGAGAACTGGCAAATACCACCTCTGGCTAGCCCTGCGCCCATCTATTATCTACCTCCCAAGTCCCAGCTAGTTGGCTGGGTCTTCTTTGGTTGCCCTGCACAGGAGAATGGAGCTGGAAAGCAGGTTAGTGGGGTGAGGCGGGAATGGGGATTTTGCAGTAACCTTCCCTTGCCACACCCACCAAGCCATGCCCACCAAGCCACACTCACAAAACCAGTAGTAAAAATATTTGAATCACACCACTGGTTTAAATTCTTCTAAAGGCCCTGCCCAAATTGCTCAAATTGGTTTTCCTGTCCCAAAATTTAGGGAAATATTAAGAGCTTAAGAATGCTCCAGCTTAATACAAACCCTCAAGAATATATGTGGCATCTGAAACAAAACATATTGATTCTCTATGTCCTGCTTTCTATGCTGATCATAAAAGCATAGGACATGGCGGGGGGCGGAGTTGGCATCTCAGCGGTACAGTGTGCGATCTTGAAGCTCCAAGATCGCCGCTGATATCTCCATTGCAGGACGGTCCCACCAGACCTAAACCATCCCATTGAGACGGTGATTGAGGAGGGCACATCCTGTCGATCCCAGGGACATCACAAAGTCCCTGGTCGATCCAGGAAAAGCCCTTTTTGCCAGCAGCAGAGAAACAGCCTTCCAAGCTGCTGAAGCTGGGACAGCTCCGGAACGGAAGAGATTGGAAAGAAAGTGTGTCATTTTGGTGAGATGAACTTTTATTTATTATTTCTAGGGGAGAACACCCTGAAAAAATTAAAGTGGACTAAAAGTGAAGAGAAAAGAATTTAAGCGGTGTGATTAACTGTCAAAGTGAAAGGTTTTTTTTTCTTTTTTTCCCTTTTTATTGCAAATTTGAATTTGGCAAAGCTGTTTAACTTTAAGCTGGACTGGTACTTTTTAACCTTTTTATTTTTGTTTGTATTTCTTTTTCCCCCTTTTTTAACAACCCTTTTGAAAATCCCTTTTTGACTAAGATTCTTCTTCTTGACTTAAGATTTATTTTTCTCCCTTTAAAAAAAAAAAGTGGGGGGAAAATTGTATTTGTGAAGAACTGGAAAAATGACAAAATACCTATGCAGGAGGAAGTTATCAAAAAAAATTATGGACTGTGCTGAAATGAGTAAACTGACATTTGAAATTAGAGAACAAGAAGACAAGCAATTTTATATGATATGGGATTTGTTTTACCAATGGTTAAATAAAAAGGCATGGTAATGTAATAGACTAGATAATTTTGTGATAGAAATTTAATAGACTGATATAAAACATAATATAGATATATATAACCACTGGTTGAAAGTATAACACAAATTTTAAGATAAAACTTGGAACGCCTCGTATAAAATGATGGAATAAATAGTTTAATCATGGATGATTAATAACTGATAAATATATAAGCATATGTTAGTTTGACAATGTGAAGACTGATATAAATTGTGAGTAAATGACTACAAAAGGATAGCACAAAAGATATGTAACCAACTGACACACTGTATGTATATAAAATGGAAGATGGTTCTGTTTTTATGTTTTGTATGTGTATGTTTGTTTTTAAAAATATTTTTTAACAAAGTGTAGGACATCAAAGTTGGAACATGGTCTAGTCCAAAATCATGCCCAGCGCAGGGATCTACTACCACAGATTCTTTGACTGATGGCAAGTGAAGAAGAGTCCATTTCTTAAATGTAGCATTTGGCAAAAGTCTTTGCTGAAGCTCATCTTCTTGGTTTCTGTTAGATCTGGGAGGATGGTTCAAGAACGGAGGCAAGACTCAGATAACAACAACAGCTCTTTATTAGTGACTTCAGATCTGAGCGAGCAATCCCAGCCGCAGCAGCCCCTTATATAGGGCTGGCTGCGGCTAGGCAGCCAATGAAGGCGATTTGAGTTTGCCGCTCTTGGCAGGGCCCGTTTACTAGCCAATTGGATCAGTCTGCGGTGACCAATCACAATCTGCTATTCGCGGGCCAATCAGAGTTGCAGGCTTTCGAGCCTGCTAGTCCGGAACAGTTTCTGCCCATCCTACCAGTTCGTCAAGACTCCCCTGAGTTTTGACATTGTCATCTATAGTGTTTTTCTATCACCCTTGTTCTTCTGTCAAATAGTACACAAAATAATTGAGAAGGAAAAGAAAGAAAGACATGTGGTAGACACATTCATTTTGGGTACAACTGTTTAATCTGTTTTGCATTCATCTCATGGTAGCAAACACCAGGCAGTATTTTGTCATCTTTGCTGAAATCAAAAGTATTTATATATGCATGTATGGACAATGTTTGTACAGTCCTGTCCTCTTGTGGACTTGTTTATAAACCAATAAGTAAAACTGGTACACAATATCGAGAATATATAAACCGATTGAGTTGCTTTGATCAAACATTCAGTCCCTGTAAGAGACTACATTTCTTTCAAGATCTGCATATCAGTTCATTTTCCCCTCTTCAATAAACATTTGATCAAGACAGGCAAATTGCTCTGCTTATTCTACTTGATTTCTATTTATCTTTCTGCTCTTCCGACAATTCCCATCATTTTCCATGTCATACACAAGAAAGTAAAACAATGCATTTTCTCCCCAAAATCTCCTCCCTGCCTCAGATGATCACATTCATTCAGAACTTTACATGTTTTCCCCTATAAAGTCATCTTTGTATTATCACCATTCACTAGAACATTAAAAAAAATAATCATGAATCTGTGAATTCCAACTTTCATACACACAGCCAAGGTGACACGAATCAGTGTTCTTTGATGTACAATTCAACCCTGTTGTTCACAATTAAATCTACAGTTTCATTTGATGCATTCATCAATTTTACTCCACGATATCAGCTCATCTTCATTTTCATTCATTATTTGTTTATTTTATTTTTAATGTTGAATGGTATTCAATTTATAAAATAAAATAAAGTATAAAGTAATGAAGTGAAATGAAATAAATCTACACCACCATTGGTAGCCATTGAAACCACATATTTGGGGATTATGTTGGCTTCCTGGATTACAAAATCTTCAGCTGAAACTATTTGAGTTTTTCCTAATTTGGGGTTCTTTTAAAGTATTGGAATAGCAACACCAAAAATTCACAACATATCTAGAAGGTGCAAGGTAAAAGGTTGGCCCTCTTATTGGAAATTGTGCTAATTCCCCGGCTTTAGCATGACAATCAGTTATTTATAATCATTTGGGTACAAATGATTTTGTATTTACTAAGGCCTGATAATAGAAATAGTCAATCAGTTCACCTTAGTTTCTCTTTCTTTTTATTTTGTAGCATTAAATTTAGTTCATCACAATTCCATTTCAACTTGAGGACTACTTTACAAAGGAGAAAAAAAAGGCACATCTCTTATCTAGTCAGTGCTCATTTGACCAAAATAAAGCAACTACTACTTATACTTCTACCCAGTGCATGTTTCTCTAAATGTAAACATTTCTCTACACATAAAATATTTCTCTAAATATGGTTTTTTTTGTGTGTATAAAATAAGCCTCATAGCAACCACATTTCTTTAATTGGGTTAATGAATTCATAACTGAATTTGTTCTTTTAAATAGGTTAAATATTTCTGTAATTTCTTTCATGGGGTCAGTTTCTGGGAAGACTGACACAGAAGACAAATGGTTTAAAACAATGGAACAAAGGGAAGCAGGTAAAAACCAATAGGGCAGATAAAGGCAAAGGTAAAAAATTCCCTTTGCACATACCTGCTAGTTGTTTCCGGCTCCAGAGGGCAGTGCCCATGTCCATTACAAAGCCAGTGCTGTCCGAAGACGCCTCCGTGGTCATGTGGCCGGCATGACTAAATGCCAAAGGCGTACGGAACACCGTTATCTTCCCACCAAAGTGGCTCCTATTTTTCTACTTGCATTTTTTACATGCTTTCGAACTGCTAGGTTGGCAGAAGCTGGGACAAGGAACGGGAGCTCACTCCATTACGCGGCTCTATGGATTTGAACCACCGAATTGCTGACCTTTCTGATCAACAAGCTCAGCATCTTAGCCTCTGAGCCACTGCGACCCTTATGGGACGTCCCTTATGGCAGATAAAAGGATTATACAAATTAAAAGGCAGGCAGAAGGGAGAATGTTCATTTGTCTCAATATGCAGGTTGCTAATTTTGATGAAGAGCCATGGTGGTGCAGTGATTAGAACGCAGTAATGGAGGCTAACTCTGCGCACAGTTAGGAGTTCAATCCTGACTGGCTGATTCAGCCTTCCATCCTTCCGAGGTGGGTAAAATGAGGAGCCAGATTGTTGGGGGCAAGATGCTGACTCTGTAAACTGCTTAGAGAAGGCTGTAAAACACCATGAAGTGGTATATAAGTCTAAGTGCTATTGCTAAGTGTTAACCACATTTCTTTATAGGGCTGAATTTACTTTACTACTTTTCATTTTCTGTCCACTTAGCAACTCAAGTGCATATTTCTGTACATAACTTAAGAAGTAATTTTTGGACTCTAGGAATGCTAATATTGCATGGTGACCAAATTTCCATTTGTGAATTCATCTAAATTAGCAGCCCGCATATTAAAACAAACGAGCGTACTCCCTTCTGCTTACTTTTTAATTTGTATAAATTCATCCGTCTGCCCTATAAATTTTACCTGCTGCCTTTTATTCCATTGTTTTACAAAAATTGTTTTCTCTCTATGCTATCTCTGAAACTGACCCAATAAAGGAAATTATAGAAATACTTAACACATTTAAAAGAATGGATTCGGTTATGAATTAATTCTTACCTTTCTACCTTACTCATTACTCATACAGCATGTTAGTGTTAAACAGTATCTGAAATAAAAGCGAGGAATTAGGGTGTAAATATATGCAGCCAAAAGCCAAAATAACCAGAAGCTTTTTTTTAAAAAAAAGAAGAAGTGTGTTTTGCACAGTTATGCTATTGATGAAAAAGTGCAAACAGATGTCGGAAAAGAAACTATTTGGGGATCATTTTCTGAAAAGAAGCCAGCAAGAAAAAATAATAAAAGAAGAATAAAACTGCTCTACTGTATCTTTTCATATAATTGGGCGACTTTGCAGCAGGATTTATGCATTCTTTGAAATACTTTGGGCAAGCTACCAAATGAAGAACAATAAAGAATCCAGGAGAATTTCTTTGTCTATTATTATTGAACACTGGTTGATGATTTCCTTTTAGGGGACTTGTCTACCTGTATTTTGGCCTGTGTTAATCTACATTTTGTCACCTTAAAAAAAACACACCTCAAGATGATGAGTTTCACTTTTATTTTTCCTTCTGTTCAATCATATCTAGTTCTTGGAGCCTGCCTGGATGAGTCCCTACTTTTCTTCATACGTGTTCTTTGCAAGTTATTTATTTCATTTTATTTGGTTTGTCAATTGCTTACAAGATAATAGGTATAAGTAAAAACATAGTTATGAATACATGGATACATATAAGAAAAATAAAAGAAACAATAGGACAGGGACGGTAGGCACGGTGCGCTTATGCACGCCCCCTACAGACCTCTTAGGAAAGGGGTGAGGTCAATAGTAGACAGTCTAAGGTTAAAATTTTTGGGGTTTGGGGAAGAAACCACAGAGTCAGGTAGAGTGTTCCAGACACTGACCACTCTGTTGCTGAAGTCGTATTTCCTGCAATCAAGTTTGGTGCGATTAACCTTGAGTTTGTATCTGTTGTTTGCTCTAGTGTCGTTATGATTGAAGCTGAAGTATTCATTGACAGGTAGGACATTGCAATGTATGATTTTATATACTATACTTAGATCGGACAGAAGGCAGCATAGTTCTAGGTTTTCTAGGTCCAGAATTTCAAGTCTGGTGGCATAAGGTATTCTGCAACCAGTAGAGGAGTGGAGAATTCATAAATGTAGCATTTACGTAATGTGGGTTCCAGACTAATGAGCTGTATTTGAGTATTGGTCTAGCAAATGTTTTGTGTGCTCTAGTTAGTAGTGTAATATTACGAGAGAAAAAGTCATGGGGTGGTTTGCTATTGCCTCCTGCCTTATAAAGTCTGAGAGGGAATTATTGGCCCAAGGTCAGCTGATAGCAGTCTTCCAATATCTGAGAGTCTGCTGCAAAGAAGAAGCGGTCAAGCTGTGTCCGTAGCAGTGATAAGAATTTGTTTTTATCTGGTTGCTATGGTGCTCACTATCACTTCAGTGATTTGAGGGGAAGTGTTTCCAAAAAGAACAACCAAGTTGATTAGGGGACTGGAGGATAAAGCATACAAAGAACGATTGCAGAAATTGGGTATGTCTAGTCTAGTTTAATGAAAAGAAGGACCAAGGGTGACATGATACTTCCAATCTCTAAAGGGTTGCCACAAAGAAGAGGGGGTCAGCCTATTCTCCAAAGCACTTGAAGGCAGAAAAAGAAGCAATGTGTGGAAACTAATTAAGGAGAGAAGAAACTTAGAACTAAGGAGAAATTTCCTAACAATTCATCAGTGGAATGACTTGCCTTATGGGTGCTCCATCATTGAAGGATTTTAAGAAAAGATTGGACAGCCATTTGTATGAAATGGTATAAGGTTTGTCTGACTGAGCAGGGACCTATAGGGTCCCTTCCAACCCTGTTATTTTGTTATTTTGTTGGCTTTGTGCTCAAGGAAGGGCTAGAAGTTTCAGTCTCCCAGTTTTTAGCCTGGCACCTTAACCTCTATGCCAAATAGGCTCTCCATCTCACACATAGAATTTAAATCAGTTAGTAGATAAACTTTGCTTAAGTCCCATGGACCTGACATGTCTTTGTGACAGAGAGTTAGATAAATGCACAAACTATTGGAGAAATGTTGACCACCCGGCAACATAGCATCAGCTACCTTATTCTTTTTATAGCCTGTGTCATCAGGCTGTAAACCAATATTCAAAATCTCATGGAATTCTTTCTGACACAAAAGAAATTATTGCTGGCAAGAAGATATATTAGTATGACACTATGATCATTAAATTCAGATGCTGGTGATAACGATAGCATACCCATTAAGTTGTTACCAACCCCTAGCATCTCTATGGAAGATTTATTGAATTCAGACTCCATTCAAAAGTTAGTTGAAGAATTATTTACTAAACATCTTGTTATGACGTAGATTTTTTTTAAACAAAGGAATGAATTATTTCAGTTCATTTTTCTGGTTCATCTTTCTTTGCATAGTCACAAAAAAACCATAAGATCCTCTAATGCAGTGTTAGCAACTTTTAGATGTGTGGTTTTCAACTCCCAGAATTCCCCAGCCAGCAACACTGGCTGGGGAATTCTGGGAGTTGTAGTCCTTACATCTTAAAATTTAAAACAATTAGTCCCTTTTCATAATTTAAACAATACAGTTAAAAGATGAACATGCAAGCATTTCATACTGACCCAGCAGTACCCACATTACAATAACACGGTTAAAATCAGCCTCAAATACAAGATCTAGCAAGAGCATTAATTAACTCTATAATTAACCCATGTTATAGTCTTAATTAATGCTCTTGCTATATTTGAGGCTGATTTTAACCATGTTATTGTAATGTAGGTACTGATGAGTCATCTCAAATCATCTACCACCGTACATCTTTTAACTGTATCATCTTAAAATTGCTAAGATTAAGAAACACTACTTTAAATAAAAGTAGTTAGATAGTTAACTATTGATTAATAAATCTATTTATCTAGATGAGACAGAGACAGAGACAGAGACAGAGAACAGAGAGAGACAGGCAAGCAGGCAAGCAGGCAGGCCGTAATAGCAATAGCAATTAGCAATAGCACTTAGACTTATATATGAGTGGTGCAATGCCTAGAGATGAAGCTCTCGCCTCACAATCAGGAGACTTTGAGTTCGATTCTAGGTAGAGGTAGACATTTCTATTTCTGGGCACAATGAGAATATATCCGTTGAACAAAACTCCGCATTGGTGACAGGAAGGGCATCTGGCCAGTAAACACTCAGCTCCATTCAGTTGCCCAGACTCCACCCCACAAAGGATTAGGAGGTCATTAAAAGAAGATGATGACTTAGACTTATATACCATTTCATAGTGATTTACAGCCCTCAGTTTTCAGAGTCAGCATATTGCCCCCCAAAATCTGGGTCCTCATTTTGCCAACCTTGGAAGGATGGAAGGCTGAGTCAACCTTGAGCTGGTCAGAATCGAACTCCTGACAGTGGCTTGCAAGGTTAGCTTACAATATTGCATTCTAACCAATGCACCACCACAGTTCTTCAGATAGATGAGAGAGAGAGAAAGGAGGAGGGAGGGAGGGAGGGAGGGAGGGAGGGAGGAGAGGCAGGCAGGCAGGCAGGCAGATAGACAGATGATAGATAGAGGTGGATGGATGGATGGATGGATGGATGGATGGAAAGATGGATGGAAAGATGGATAGAAAGATGGACAGACAGAAAGACAAACAACAGATAATCTCTAGCCAATTTTTTGATACAGTCTTCTCTAAGGAAAAATAGGGAAATGTAATCTGGCAAGAGAATGCATAGTACTTAATCAAATGCTATGGACTTAATTTAATCTGCCACTTACATTTTAAGGTGCAATATCCAATTTCAAAAATGGCTCTACTCTGATCTAAAACGTGATGAATCACAGGGGTGGGATTCTACCTGTTCACACCTATTCGCTAGAACCGGTTGTTAACATTCTAAGCAGAACTGGTTGTTAGAGGAAATTACTGGCTAATCCTGTAAGGAAGGCAGGAAGGAAACATTCTGGTGTTGCTTACAGAAACTGCCTCTCTGTTAACCCTTATTACATTCTTGGTAGGACTAGACTTCCTGTCTCTGGAACTTCTCTAGAGTTTTTTCCCCCTTCTTTGCTAGTACTTTGCTTGTGTGGAGTGACCATTCAAAGTTACAATGGCACTGAAAAAAGTGACTTATGACCGTTTTTCACACTTATGATTGTTGCAGCATCCCCACAGTCATGAGAGGTCAGGCGAGGAGATGCGTGCCTCGATGTGAGTGATATTGAGTTGGTCACGCCCAGCCAATAACACGACCACCAAGCCACATCCACCCAGTCACATGACCACCAAGCCCTGCCCGCCACCTAAGCCACACCCACAGAACCGGTTGTTAAAATTTTTGAATCCCACCCCTGATGAATCACCTTAGAGCAGTTGATGTCTCTCTCCAAGTTATTTGTTTCAAAGGATCCTTGTGAGGCAGTTTATTATTTTTTTATCCCACACCAAGCATATTGGCGAAAGGTTTGATAAATAGCCAATAATATACAATTCCAAAAAAAGCCCCCACAATTTCTTCAAAAGGACTCGGATATTCTCGGTGGAAACATACAGTTACGCCAGTGCTATACTCTGTCTGTCTATCTGGATGTAAGTTTCTCTAACATTCAGTGCCATGTTCTCTCATGTTATTCTGCAGAGAAATAAAGTTGATGTTATATATAGCCTCTTTGGTTTACATTCTTTGCTTGGCTTGGACTGCGTAGAGAGTTGGATTCAGAGGCCTAACTGGTTTCTTCCAACTGTAGGACTTTTGAAACAAATGCTTCCCTTGAGAGA
The DNA here is from genome assembly GCF_049901715.1 of Pseudonaja textilis. Classification (NCBI taxonomy): domain Eukaryota; kingdom Metazoa; phylum Chordata; class Lepidosauria; order Squamata; family Elapidae; genus Pseudonaja; species Pseudonaja textilis. The sequence continues at coordinate 10,072,668 of NC_141996.1, forward strand.
GGGAAAAAGTGGTCATTGAAAGATCTCCATTAAAGATAATTGATGTCTAGGAATTTTAGTATTTTCCAACCTGCCTCTAACGAAGAGGGTTTCCCTCCCACCTTATCCTCCCCATCTCATTTCATCCCCCAGAATGTCTTCATGTTGGTATATCCACTTTGCTAATATGCTAGATATCATTCAAATCTCTTCTTTTGTGAGAGGTTCTCCTGGGGAATTTTGAAAGAGAGAGAGAGAGAGAAGTGGGAGCAAGCATTTCACAATGCTTTCTCCAGATGTGCGCGCAAGGCAACTGTTCTTACCTATTTCAGAGCAATCCGAGAGAGTGATAGGACAATGGTATGATTGTTGGAAAGGTCAGATCCACTGATGAGTTATATAACAGCCCAGATATAATAGCTCTTTATTCCCCAGGGTTGTTATATATGTCTCCAAATGCCAGCATTTCTTATACTTTGGAACAGTAAATGCTTTGACATTATATATTATCATTTATTGCTTCTTACATTAATGGCCTTAAGAAGAAGAAAGAGATCCAATATTTTTCTTTTCTTTTGTTTCTGATATATGAGGAGGAAACAGAAAGGAGAAAAGAGAAAGGAGAAAGAAATAGAAGGAAAAAGAGAACAAAAAGGTATACGAGGAGGGGAAGAAGAAGGAGAGGGAGAAAATATATGAGGAGGAGGAGGAAAAGAAGAAAGGAAGAGAAAGGAGAAGGTATATGAGGAGGAAAAGAAAGGAGAAGAAAGGAAGAGAAAGGAGAAAGAAGGAGAAGGAGGCATTTAAAAGGAGACTGGACAACCATTTGTCTGAAATAGTATAGGATCTCCTGTTTGAACAGAGGGGTAGACTAGAAGACCTCCAAGGTCCCTTCCAGTTCTGATGTTTTATGTTTTACTTTCATATTGGTTCCACTTCCAACATGTATTCCAGCATACGTATTTTTCTTACACATCACTGACAATTGTTAAATAGCAACTATACATCATCTTACATAAAAAAAAAATTCTCTTTCAAATTATAAGTCAGTGTTAATTGCAGTCCTTTATTGCACATATGCTCCCATCGATCAAGCGTTATATTATATCCAAACAATTTTGCCCACTTAATCTTATATCTTCTGTATTCACTTTCAGTAAAAGTTTATACATTTCAGCAATAACATGCCCGTTGTTACTACACAAATCCTACTCACAATCAGCAAGGTCTTATTTGTAGTGAGCAATGGTTCGTTGACAATAAGGAGCAGGACTCGGCACCTTTCAAACTAAGCTTTACAAACTGAACATTTTGGACTGGGCTAAACTGAACAGCAATTTGCACTGAAGCTGACACATTTTGCATCACTTCAAAATATCCAATATAAAGCATGACTTGAAATACAACTCATGTCACTTTCTGTTACATCAAAGGCAGAATAGGTCCTTCTTACAGCAAGCAGATGCTATTATTTGCAATGCTGAGAAAAGAATTCATTTGCACACCGGAAAAAAAACAGTAACACAAGATTTGCAAGGCTTCAGTCGGGAAGGCGTGGGATGTAGATTCATTCCTAGTTCCAATAACTGATCTGTACAAATCTAAATTTGACCCTACCAAAAAATATCCAGCCATTAAACTAACAGGTTACTAGGAGATTAAAAAAAAAAAAACCCAAGGCCTTATGTTCTGTGTTGCCACTTCTGGGGACCGAATAAAGAGAAAAACAAATTTATAATGACCTAGATGAGCTGTTCTTATTAAAGATCAGTTATAATGAATGAAGTTTATGTTACATTTATTTCACCACTTATAGTTATAACTGTTGGTTCATATCACAATATCTGGGGTAGGTTGTCTTTTGTTCAACTGTGTCCAATTCTCACAGGCTGTTGTGGCCCACCAACGGCTGGTGGAGTTGGCAGCCAAGTTGGACAGTATGAGGAGGTTGGGGAGGAACCCAGGCCAGTCCTGGAAGCTGAGGAAGTCTCAGATGAGGGCTCTGCATCAGAGGCAGAGATGGGGCCAGGGCAGGCTGGCAGTCATCAGCTGCCTTCGGGCTCGGATAGCAGTGAGGCAGGGGAACTTCTGAGACAGGTTCCCAGCCTGTGGATGCGCAGAGCTGCCTAAAGGAAGGCACAATTAAGAACTCAGGGTCGACATGGGAGTAAGGCCACAGGTGGATGATGAATGCCCCTTCCTCCATCAGGAATAAAAGAGAAGAAGAAGGCGAGGGGGCTTTTTCAGGACACAACTCGCTCATTCGGTCATTTGTTTGTTCCAGCCTCGCGAAGATTTGTCTGTATAACCGAGCCCTTCCCTGCCAGCATTGAGTGTGGAGCTATTTACCAGGCAGCTTCCAGGATTAATAAAGGTTTGAGCTAATTAGTATACACTTGCAAGACTGTTTGCCAAGTTGTTGGCTGACTGTGAATGAAATAAATTAATGTTAATGCAATAAAAGAGGTTTTTGCCAGGACTCAGAATTGACTTAGTGCTTTGGGTGGAGGTCTAGGACATAACACAACCTGCCAGGACAAGTCCCTGCAGTTTTCTTGGCAAGGTTTTTCAAAAATGGTTTGCCATTGCCTCCTTTCTAGAGCTGATAGAGAGTGGCTGGCCCAAGGTCACTCAGCTGGCTTTGTGCCTAAGGAGCAGCTAGAACTCATAATCGCTGTGTTTCTAGCCTGATGCCTTAACTCTCTACAGTATGTATCGCAAAGACAGAAATTAATCTTAGATTACCCTGTAACAGATTAAGCAGAAATCTATTTTATTTTTCCATGGTTTCATAATGAAAACAAGGTCATTACGTTGCATACAAGCTAAACTATCCTGGAATTATTGTTATTGTCTTTTTGTTCATGCTCTTTCTTTTATTTTCTTATTTGCACAAAGCTATCTTTGTACAAAAAGAATTAATTTAAATTAATCTTGACTGATCTCAAAAAGCTAAGTAAGGTCAACCAGGCTTAGAACTGGAAGGGAAATCTCTGGAAGGTCATTTGCTAGCTAGGGAAGATGGGGGGAAAAATCTCAGAAAACGACAATAAAAAACTAATTCTTTATCATGGCCAGGAAAATGATATGGATGTATCCCTGAAATAAGTGAGGAAACTTTATCTATGAGCTGTGGTGATGCAGTGGTTAGAATGCAGTACTGCAGGCTACTTCTGTTAACTACTGTCTGCCAGCAGTTTGGCAGTTCAATTCTTACTGGCTCAAGATTGACTCAGCCTTCCATCCTTCCAAGGTCAGTAAAATGAGGAGCCAGATTGTTGGGGGCAATAGGCTGATTCTGTAAACCACTTAAAGAGGGCTGTAAAGCAGTATATAAGTTTAAGTACTATTGCTATTGTTATCTTTTCATTTACTTTGCGCTAAGGTCTGAAAATTTTCAAGAGAAAGTGTGAAAACTGGTCTAAGTCACTTTTTTCAGTGCCGTTATAACTTCGAACGGGCACTAAACTAATGGATATAAGTCCAGGACTTCCTGTAATGTTACTCTCCCTCTTTCTTCCATTTCCCTTTCACATAGAACATATAATAAAAGAACTGGAAAGGACCTGTCATGCCCTTGTTGGAGTCTGATTCTGGGGGGGAGATTGAACAGCTGACAGGGAGTGGGACTGTGGATCCGGTGGCTGTGGAAGAAATGGGTGAAGGGCACAGTCCGACTGGGCATTCAGAGGAAAACCCAGGGCCATCTCCTCTTCATCCTAGGGCACGCAGGGAGAGATGGAGAAGGGAGCAACATGGCTACAGGAGAGGAAAGGGACCTGATCCCCTTCATGAGCTGCAGCTGGGAAGACTGCTTAAAAGGGCAAACTGTGCATGGCAAAGTTGCTGAAAGCAAAACATGCATAATATTTGTCGAGGCTTATTTGGGTTTTGGTGTCCTCCCAACTGTGGGTGCTGCGTTATCTTTTGGAAGTCTGCAATTTATCACCCTGGCCTGTCGTGTTAATTACTTCAGCATGGTTTGTGTCGGTTTTTTATTTCTAATTATCTTTACTTTGGGTTCGGACTGCATTTCTTCCCTTCATAGACTGTTTTTGGAAGAGTTTGCTCTCCAGCCGAGGACAACTGGACATTGGGGGCCAAGTTGGAGGCATTAAAGGGAATTTATCTACTTTGGTGACTTTGTTGTTTTTGTGCCACACCCCAGGTTATCACAGGACCATAGAGGTCTTCTAATCCAACCTCAGCTCAATGCAGGAGATGTTATACCATCCCAGTCAAATTGCTGTCCAGTCTATTTTTGAAATCTTCCTTTCACTGTCCCTTTTCCTTCAGCTGAATAAGAGAATAAGAGAACTGCCAGGGGCCTTGGGGCATTCCAGTCCAAACCCCTGCTCACACAGAAAATCTCATACAAGAGTTCCCCAATCTTTTTGATTTTGCAGACCAGCAGGGAAGTGGAGTGGGTAATTACATGTGAGCGGCAAGCAACTGCACAGGTGCCACTCCATTCACATTGTCCAGAGTTTGGCTGCGTTAATTCAGTGCCAGAAAAATAAACACAGATGGCTGGTGATCCATTTAACATCTTTATAAACATAATAAGTAGATTTTACAAACCAGCTGTAGATTTCTCCAACATGGAGCAAACTCAGGCAGAAACATGTTGCAAGTTCAGAGCAGAGCTCCAATCTTCCGCAAGCAAGTTAGTTTCTCTTTTATTTTCGTTCAGTAGGCAAGTAAGAGAAGAAAGAGAAGTGGCTTCATTTTCGATAGACAGACTCGGAGCTTAACATAGCTTCAGAGCTGCAGCGCTTAATATAGAGCCAGGCCTAGGCTACTTCTAGTTTCAGTTTCCAAACTGTCTTCATTGGCTGATTTAGTTGCTATGCCTATTCATTGGCTGACCTTGTTACCAAGCTCTATTCCAGTTCATGAATATACTCAGACACACGTGAGCGGTCGACACATGACACCACCGCTCACATTCACCTACTGCTCATTGCAAGCAGGGATGTGTGCCAATTCCATGGTGCAGTTATGAAGGGCTCAAGATCCGATAGTGGCCTGTGGCCTGGGGGTTGGGGACCTCTACCCTATATATCATTTCAGACAAGTAGCTGTCCAATTTCTTCTTAAAAACCTCCAGTGATGGTGCACCCACAGCTTCAGGAGGCAAGTCACTCCACTGATTATTCGTTCTAACGGTCAGGAAATTTCTCGTGACTCCTAGATTGATTCTCTCCTTGATTAGTTTCCACCCGTTGCTTCTTGTCCTGCCTTCGGGGGCTTTGGAGAATAGCTTGACTCCCTCTTCTTTGGGGCAGCCCCTTAGACAGACTGAATCGAACAGTCTCTTTTTTCAGTCTTCCTACTTTAAAGATTCTTTAATCTTTAAAACTGGCTTACTTTTCATCATTTGCTAAAATACCTTCTCTTCTTTCAACGTCATCCTTTTTTTAAAAAAGAGCTTCTAACTGATTTTACAGTTTGAACCCCCCGAGTACTCCTTCAAGGGTACCCCAAGCTGGGAGTCTCATTGTCAAATGCATAAATAGCCAGCCTTTCTCCTGAATTGCAAAAAAATATGCTACCTGAGAAATCTTTTTAAATTTCCTTTGTGCCTTTTCTCGCTCTTCGGCAAGCATCCTTATCTGGATTTTTCTCAACGAACCCTTTGTGAGTTTTTGTCAATACGGTAACTGCTTCGACACAATACCCATTGCATTCTATCATGTCAGGTATTATCCGTGCCCTTTAAACCAATCGTCTTCATCCTGTAAAACCTGTGCTGCTTAAATCATATGTTTCTGCTTGATGACCAATGTGGTCAGATTGATTTCTCCCCTCCCAATCTCTCTCTTTTTTAAAAAAAAAATCTAATTCCCAGCAAGATCAATGAAGGACTGAAATCTGTGTCTCTTTTAGTAATCAGCAAAGATCTTGGAGTCTACCTGTATTCTAAGTCTGCAAACAAAACGGGTCATGATTGCAGAAAAAGATACAATGTGCAGAGGTTTCATAATGCCGGCAAATTAAACAGACTTAACTACTAGGCAAGACATACTATAAAACTCTAGATAGTAGATTATCACAACCAGTGATTTGATATTAGCATGACGTCTGAATCTCGCCATTGTGGATTGTACATAGCCATTAGGCAAGGATGAGGTGTACAGCCTGAGGTTTCAACAATAACATTCATCATCATCATCATCGAATGTGGTTCCTGGAGTCCATCAAATAGTTCCCCAAATATCTCATGTTTAATGTGGACTGAATGAAAAATCCCTAAGGATATTCACCCATGTAGTAGAGCTGTATTGCTGTTATCCTTCTCATCTTTCCTATTGCTCCTATTATGATCTCCTATTGCTATAATATGATTTATCACTTTGTTGTTTGTAACTTATGATTTACGATTTATGATTTATAACTTTGTTGTTTCTATGTACACTGAAGAGCTTATGTTTATATATACATTATATGTTTGTATGCACACTGAAAGCTTGTGCACCGGAGACAAATTCCTTGTGTGTCCAATCACACCTGGCCAATAAAGAATTCTATTCTATGCTATGCTATGCTATGCTATGCTATGCTATGCTATGCTATGCTATGCTATGCTATGCTATGCTGTTCTATTCCCTACTCTGTTCTGTTCTGTTCTGTTCTATTCCCTATTCTATTCTATTCTATTCTATTCTATTCTATTCTATTCTGTTCTGTTCTGTTCTGTTATATTCTGTTCTATTCCCTATTCTATTCTATTCTATTCTATTCTATTCTATTCTATTCTATTCTATTCTACACTATGCTACTCTATTCTTCTATTATTAAACAAATTTATGCATACCAAATTTATGCAAACCAACTCATGCATAGGTGACTCCAGGTAGCATACTAAATTTAAAATAATCCACCATATAATAAAAACCTATAGAAACCCCATACCTCATGTTCAGGTTGTTGGGAGCAACAACACAATCAATTCAACCATTTACTTGGCTCCATCTTCTGCAAACAGAAGGTGTCTAAATTTCCTTGAAATACAGCATCTTCACTAACACCCTAAGATAAAGTAAGCTGAAAAAAACATTATTGCAAGAAATTTGGAAGAAATTCTAAAGCTCCCTATGCACAGACTCAAAACAGTTTATTTTATGTGAAATGAAATTGATGGAAAATTCGAGGAGATTTCACTCCAGCATTAATTCCAAATATATTCCTGCATGGTGCCTTTGGAAATATCTTGAGTTTAAGTGTGAATCATGGTTGGCTCATTACAGGGCAGTGGCTTTTTATTTCAAGCAGAAATGATTAAAAACATCATGCAATCAGCTTAGGGTTAATAGAGAAATCTTTCCCAGTGTGACAGTTTGGAGAGGAGGAAAAAAATGTTCATTTGATAAGAATTAATATATATCCCTTTGAAGATTTAAAGACCGTTAATCCACAGTTACCTGCAGTTTAACTTTAGCAAGAAAGCAAATGAAATATGATTTCCAAGTGAACATTGTATTAAACATTATAGATTAGTGTTTCAATATAACCAGGATTCTTGCCTTCAAATAAATTGATGGGTGTGCTTATGAGCCTAAGTACTATACCACCCTTTCAATAGAAGAAGCCCTCCTCCAAGGAACAAAAATAAGATTCTTTGACCTAAAATTGGGCGTGCAAAATATTAATTCCAAGTTATATTAAAATATGTTGCTTGAACCATAATTTCATGATCCCTTCATTTTAATGCATTTTTTTCTTCCACGTATCATGGTTTGCACGTTTTGCATTTATGCATGTGCCAAAGAAAAAATATGTTCAAATGTAGGAATATATATACCAAATATCACAACTATGTCTATATCTATCATCTCTCCCGATCTCTCTATTTATAAAGAACTTATAATTGACTTCAGGAGGAAGGGAGATGTACATTTACCATTGTACATAAATGACGAGGAGGTGGAGAGGCACTTATATCTTGGAGGACCTCTCATGGACTATGAATGCTAACGTGCTTGTAAAGAAGGCACAGAAGAGGCTGTACTTCCTGAGAATGCTCAGGAAGATAAATCTATCTCAGCATCTACTTCTGTCCTACTGAGGTAGGACAAGAAGCAATGGGTGGAAACTAATCAAGGAGAGAAGCAGCCTAGAACTAAGGAGAAATTTCCTGACAGAACAATTAATCAATGGAACAGTTTGCCTCCAGAAGTTGTAAATGCTCCAACATTGGAAGCTTTTAAGAACAGATTGGATAACCATTTGTCTGAAATGGTATAGGGCTGTGATGGCGAACCTATGGCATGCATGCCACAGATGGCACGCAGAGCCATTTGTTCCGGCACTTGAGCTGAGGCCTTTTTCGGCCTCTCAAAGGCTTGAGGAAGGCTTCTGGAGGCTTTGCAGGCTGAAAACTAGCCCCGTTTCATCACTTCCTGTTTTGCCAAAAATACCGGAAGTGACGAAACAGGGCTAGTTTTCGGCCTGTAAAGCCTGCAGAATCCTGCAGAAGCCTTTGGGAGGCTGAAAAAGGCTCAAATTGGCTGAAAATCAGCTGTGAGGCCCAGTGCAGGTAAGAGGGACATTTTTGCACGCGCATGCATAGGGGGCATGCGGACATTGCCTTCTGGGTGCTGGCATGCGAGTGTGAGCATGCAAGCGCGCACACAATTTTTGGCACAGGAGCCCAAAAAGGCGGGGAGTTGGACTAGAAGACCTCCAAGGTCCCTTCCAACTCTTCTATTCTATTCTATTCTATTCTATTCTATTCTATTTCCAAACCTACATTTTTTGCATTGGGATTTTTTTTTTTAATGGAAGTGTCCAGAGAGTGCAGGATTTTCTTTTCATTATTATACTAGTGAGAAGTTTGTATTTTAGAAATACAAACACATTAGCTGGGCTTTAATGATTTTGAAGAATTATTTTCTCTGAATGAAAAACACATGGAAAGAAAATGATGGGGAAGACCTTAGCAGTTCCATCTTGCCTGGAAGCTCATATTTTGGAGAAAGATTGAAGCTTTCAGGCCTACCCAGTTCATTATACATTTCAGTTTTTGAGGGGCAGCTCAATTTGTAGTCGAACACTTCTACCAAGAATAATGCTAAGAACCTTCTCTTAAACCATTTATATACCATAGGCTGTTTGTCTCTGAAGGCATTGTTACTGAGAACTCAAGCAGTATATCTAAGCTTAGCAGAGATATTCATATTTCATAAATATAAATATCTCTGCTCTATGCCAGCAGTATATCTGTGAATCCCATATGGAATAGAAACAGGGTGAATTTCAGGTGCTGGAATTTGTATTTACAAAAATAAAAAAGGGAGGGCTTTACTAAATCAAATGCTTTTATAATCTGCCTGCTTTCCTAGCATATTACCATCTGATTAACATCTAAACTATATTTCTTCAGACTCCTCCTCATTCCACTTAAGAATACTACCAGTACAATAATGGCTTTAACGTCAAGCAGTATTTTCCCCTCCTCCTTTTTCTAACAATTTTCAGAAATACAGGTAGTCCTCGACTTACAACCCCAATTGAGCCCAACATTTATGTTGCTAAATGAGACATTTCTTAAGTGAGTTTTGCCCCATTTTACAATCTTTCTTGACACTGTTGTTAAATAAATCATTGCAGTTATTAAGTTAGTAACCTAGTTGTTAAGTGAATCTGGCTTCCCCAATGGACTTTGCTGGTCAAAAGTTTGCAAAAGTGAATCACATAAATGGTGGGATTCAAATTATGTTACTACCAGTTCTGTGGGTGTGGCTTGGTGGGCGTGGCAGGGGAAGGATACTGTAAAATCTCCAGTCAGAGTTGGTATTTGCCCATTTTCCAAACTACTCAAAATTTCCGCTACCGGTTCTCCAGAACTGGTCAGAACCTGATGAATACCACCTCTGGATCACATGACCCCGGGACACTGCAGCTGTCATAAATATGAACCAATTGCCAAGCATCTGAATTTTGGTCAGGTGACCAGTGGTGGGTTTCAAACTTTGTTACCATCAGCTCTATGGACGTGGCTTGGTGGGCATGCTTTGCATGCACACGCGCCAAATGCACACTTTACACACATGGATGGTTGTCTACTAACCTTCTCCTTCATTCCTGCACTCTCCCTGTGTCTCCAACAGCTGATGTGCGGCAATCTGCTATGCCGCGTGAAACAGCTGAGGGTGAAAAGCAGGAAATAAAAATCAGTATAGAGCCGGGGTGGTTGGGTGGGCCCAGCAGCTGATCGTGGGAGTGAATGGTTCAGTCACAGATGATCATTGGAGCTACTTGTTCGGTCGAACCGGACTAAACCGATACAATACTACCTGTTCTGACCCAAACCTGGTCCCAAAAGAGCAAACACAAGACAAAGGCAGCAGCACAACCTTTTAATGTTTCAGCTAAGAATCCTGTTTCTTCACAGACAAAAGGCTACTACTTCCAACTAATTAGCTCCAACAAGAAAGAGCCTTGCCAAGGTTTTGCAAGAGTGCCACAAAACAACAGATAAGAAATAGTTTACAACACAAGAGTCTTCAAATACCAACTGTAATGTCCATGAGGTTGAGTTTCAAAACGTCTTTGCTTCCTACAAAGATCATTCGCTGCACAGCTGCCTTTTATCTTCTTGAAGGAGGGGCCATTACCTTGCAGCCTTACTCTCACGTCACCCATGCTGTTGTAACTGCTCTTTCCTACGACCAATCCTGTGTGCATGTGCACTTGGCACAGGCTCCTCGGGAACCTCCTCATCGTTGCTGCCAGCCCCCACAATCTCTGAAGGCAGCAGTCCACTCCCTAATGGTCCTGGTCCCCCATCTGAGTCCTCAATTTCCTCAGCCATCCGCACCTGCTGCCAGCTAACCACACCACCACCACTGCATGTGGCCATGGCGATGCTGCAATGGTTGTAAGTGTAAAAAATGGTCATAAGTTACTGTTTTCAGTGTCATAACTTGGTACCATCACTAAAACAACAAATTGAGGACTTCCTGAATAATCTGAGCAGCATTTTTAATCGGATCAAAAGCTTCCAACTATTTGGAATGCTAGGTGCATCCAATCAAGCTATTACCTTTGCAAATGATTAGTGCATCTCTCTTCAGTCAGCTATGCTTCTCAAAATACATCCTTTCCTGACCCCACAAGAAATACTACACTTCTGATTTCCAAGAAAAAAAATGACAACCCAGACAATGGATTTGCTTAACAATCATTGGGATTGAAGTGTTCATTTAATATCCTCTATGTTTGCTTAATGACTGCTTTAATTCACTTAACAACAGCTGCAACAGAGATAATAAAATATATCTTGGAATGGTTTACACAATATATTAACTCATAAGTAAGGCAAAATGGTTTGGGTTTTCATCACACTAAAGACATATGAGGTTAACCAAGTGTTGAGAACTAGTGTGGCATAGTGGTTAAAAGCACCAGGCCAGAAACCAGAAGACTGTGAGTTTGACCTTAGGCACAAAGTCAATAAGGTGACTTTGGGCCAGTCACATTCTTTCAGCCCCAGGAAAAAGGGAAGGGTAAATCACTTCCAAAATCTTGCCAAGAAAAATGCAAAGACTCCAGAAATAAAGACTGATCAAAAGAACAAAAATAATACAAGCATTACGTTACAGCCTTTGTTTGCCTGGTTCAACATTCAGTTGTGCAATACTAAACAGCCTTCCATTTGTTTGCACAACTGAAAATATTCCTCTCTTTTTTTTCTTTTTACTTCCATATGCAAAGCACCGCATGTGTCGGGATGCTGTCTGAATTAATAAAGCAAATGTGGTGAAGAGGTATTTTTTTCCTCACACCGTATCTTAAGACAGACTCAAGGTTCCTGACACAGAAAATATGTCAGCCAAGGAGTGTAATTGAGTGGTCTTTGTGCTTTGTGGAAACTGTTTGACAAGCAAGGGGAGATGAGAAAAGAAAGAAGAAAAAAGTACAAGGAACTGAAAGGAGACATCCGACAGCATCTATTTATTAGCAAAAAGCTGACAAGAGCATTTTTTTTTGTGGCCAGGGATTCTGGAGATTTAAACGGACTTGAATATGTTATTGCCAACACATTATGTTATATCTAAGGGTGAATCTAATCACTGCCTTCTTTCATTTTTGACAGAGGTTGTATTCAGCTGGTTTGGACCGGTTCTGGCATACCGGTAGCGGAATTCTTGAGTAGTTTGGAGAACCAGCAAATCCCACTTCTGGCTGGCCCTGCCCACTCACCCAGCTTTTTCCTGTCCCTTGTTTTTTACCTCAGCTGATTCACGCGGCAGAGCGGAATGCTGCGCCTCAGCTGAGCTAAAAACAGCTCACCTCACCAGCGCTGACACAGAGGACGTTTTTGAATGCTGCGCGCATGAAGCATTCTCTCATAGAACCGATAGGAAAAAGTGTGGAATCCCATCACTGGTTCTTGACCTCCAACAGTTAGTTTAGTGACCAGAGTTACAATGGTACTGGGGAAAAAAAGGACGTGTGACTGTTTTTCACACTTATGTCCATTGTCACATCCCCATGGTCACATGATCAACATCCAGACGCTTGACAACTGGCCCATATTTATGACGGTTGCAGTGTCCTATGGGTCATGTGAATCCTTTTTGCAACCTTCTGACAAGCAAAGATTAGGGAGAAGCCAGAGTCCCTTAACAAGCATGTAACTTAAAAACTGCAGCGATTCACTTCACAACTGTGGCAAGAGAGGTTGTAAAATGGGGCGAAACTCACTTAACAAATGTCTCATTTAGCAACAGAAATTTTGGGCTCAATTGTCAAGACTACCTGTACATGTTTTTCACTTGTGGTCTCCTTGAAATATCCGAGGCCTCTAGAAAGCCACATAGCCCCTGGCGGAGAACACTGGTGCTTGTCAAAACACACACACACGCACAAACACACACACACTAAAAAGATGCACATTTTCAGAGAACTATAGACTTTTCTCAACACCGCACACAGCTGCTCATCAAACATCTTGCTGCTTATTCTCATTTTCTTGTACTTTTTCCATCCTGACTGATTTCAAAGCCAGAGCTTCTTCTTGTTTCCTTTTGGAAATCTCCTACAATTCTTTTTCCTGGTGACAAGTGCTGTGATTTACACCCTACTGAATTTTAAACTTTGGAACGATATTAGGTCCAAAGTCTGTGCTTCTAATAATGGGGAATGTGTTAGATTTTGCAGCAGAAATTCAAATCCAGAAAACACACACAGATGACTGATTCAGCAGAATTCATTAACTTCTTTATATACATTTAACACATAAATAAATATACAATACCAATGAAAATTATTCCAACATGATAGAGAGTTACAGGCAAAAAACACAAGCAGGTGAGAGAACAGCAGAGAACGGTTTTAGTTTCAATTCAGCAGTTGCAGACAAGACTGCATCTTCAGAGCTCAGAGCTTAATATAGAGCCACCCCAGGCTCCTTCCAGTTTCAGTTTCCAAACAGTCCTCATTGGCTGACTTAGTTGCTATGCCTATTCATTGGCTGACCTTGTTACTGTGCCTCTGCCAGTTCATGAATATTCTGCCAAAAAGGAGGTGGGGTTTAAGAAGACGTAGTGTTTTTGGGACCCACATATTTCCTGATTTGGTTACAAGCACTAGCCTAATACATCTACTGTGATTAATGGTTTCAAAAATTGTGTACTGCTTGCTTCATGTAGAGTAGCCTGTTTTGTTTTTCCTTTACCAGTATTTTAATCCACTCTAGATCACAACCTAAATAGCAGGCATATGCTGGAATTCAAGAAAAATACAGTGATGGTAATTTAAGCTGAAGAAATTCAGGGAGATGCACTCAAGGTGCAGCTACTGGAATGGACATTTGAAGCCATGCAAGAGTTGATGAGTGCTGGGGGGTGCGGTGGGGGGAGCCAGTGACCCTTTAAGAAATGTAATTTCCCCGGAGGCTATCACCAATCCTTTTGGCTTTTGATATATGCATCCTTTTTTGTATGGAACATAAAACAGATGCAACTTAACCTTGAGTCCTGCGTTGAAGATCATCCTCACTGGCAATATTTTTGTGGGAGATGAAATGCAGTTTTATAACTCAACAGCTCATCTGCAAGTCCCAGACTTTCATGGTTAAATGCTTGTTTTTAAAGGATGGCATAACCAATTTTGCATAACGGTTTGATGTGGTCTGAAGAAGTTGAATTCCAGATGATGTTGAAAACATGAACATTCAGGAACAAAGCCATCTTTGACTGTTACAGACCATCATTCTACAGGGTTTTTTTTTTCTTTTTGTTTGCAAGCTGTTTAGGAATTCTATATGTTTTATTTTGAAAGTTTATCTAGCTGGTCCCAAGGAAGTCGCATCTGTCTATGATTCAGTTGCCACAATATTTGAAAGTGGGGTCAAAGTACCTAAATTCTGATGTGATCCACACAATTTGCACTCAGTTATTCCTCCCACACTCTGCTTTTTATATTCTCCAAATACAGATCACATTTATTTAACTGTTTCCACTGAATTAGATCAGCAGAGCTGTCGTGGCGAAGTGGTTAGAACGTAATATTGTAGGCTAACTCTGTCCACAGCCAGGTGTTTGATCCTGATGGGACTCAAGGTTAACTCAGGCTTCCATCCTTCCAAAGTTGGTAAAACCAGGATCCAGATTGTTGGGGGCAATATGCTGATTTTATACACTGCTTAGGGAGGGCTATAAAGCACTACAAATTGTTATAGAAGTCTAAGTTCTTTGCTATTGCTATTCCCTAGTCCAGGATTTCTTAATCCAGCAATTTAGGTGGACTTCATAACTCTCAGAATTCCACAAAACAAAGAGTAAAGGTTATTAATAGAGTTGGAAGGGAACTTGTAGGTCATCTAGTCCAACCCCACCAACTCCAAACAGGAGACCCTACATAATTTCTGACAGGTGGCAATCCAGTCTCTTCTTGAAAGCGTCCATTGATGAACTCCCCACAACTTCTGAAGACATGCTGTTCCATTGCTTGATTACTCTCATTGTCAGAAAATTTCTCCTTATTTCTAGATTGAATGTCTCCTTGATCAGTTTCCATCCATTATTCCTTGTCTGGCGTTCAGGTGCTTTGGAAAACAGCTTGACACCTTCTTCTCTGTGGCAGTCCCTCAAATATTGGAATGCTGCTATCATGTCTCCCCTGATCCTTCTCTTACTAGACTAGCCATGCCGACTTCCTGCAACAATTCTTCCTATGTTTTAGCCTCCAGTCCTCTAAACATCTTGGTTGCTCTTCTCTGCACTCTTTCTAGAATCTCAACATCTTTTTTATAGTGTGGTGACCAATACTGGATACAGTGTTCTAAGTGTGATCTTACTAAGGCCTTATAGAGTGGCATTAGTTACTCACTTGATCTTGATTGTATCCCTCTGTTAATGCAATTTAGGATTGCATTTACTTTTTTGGCTGCCACCGCACACTGTTGGCTCATATTTAATTGGTTGTCCACCAAGACTCCAAGATCCCTCTCACTGTTACTGCTATTAAGCCTATTTTCTCCCAGTCTATATATGTACTTTTGGTTTTTCTTGCTTAAGTGTAAGACTTATCTTTTTATATCCCTTTTGATGTTTTCTGCTGATTCTAGCTCAGTACTGTCTGAGTATCGCAATTCAACAAAAAAACCTGAGCAATACAATTCCAAACAGAGACTAACCAACAGTGCAATCCAGGATACACACAAGCAAAGCTGGAACAAGAAAAAAAATCTATGTGGAATAACAAACTTCTAGATGCAACAGTGATTCAACAGGAGTGGGGATTTGGGTGAACATCTAAATAGCAGACCAATGTGGGTTAGTTACCTTCCCCAAGCCTACAGTGTTGAACAAAATTATCATATCAAACTCTATCAGCAAAATGTGAAGGAATTGTTCCTGTAAGTACAATGTGCAATGTGTATCAAGAAAATTGATAAACTTCAACTTACAATCTGGAAGAGCTTTTGATTGTGTTCACATTTACGGCAATGTGAACTAGAAGTAATTATTTAATAATCAATGCTATTGTCCTCCCAGTGTCATAATTAACATCATTGACTCATCAATTAATTATGCACTACCAAATCATTTTCACTCCTTAGCAACCAATAGGTAGATTCTTTCCAGAATCACCAGTCTTCAATTTGGGCTTATAGATTTCTCAGAGATCATTCACTGTTATAATCAACTGCATTCTTTTTTTTTTCCTTCAATATTTCCTAATATTATGGATTTCTCAAGGAACTCCCTCTCTCTGTCTCTATCATTCTGTCTGTTTTTCAGAATATATCAGTCCAAGTGCTTTTCTGGAACCTTTTTTTAAAATTTACCAGTTTGCTTAATTTAATTTGAGAGTATTTCAGTACTCAGTCCTCCAGAATCAGAATTCTGGTGGCAAGGTGCAAAAACAGAATGTAGAAATAGAAATAGAACAGAACAGAATAGAATAGAAATAGAATAGAAATAGGATAGAATAGAATAGAATAGAATAGAAATAGAATAGAATAGAAATAGAATAGAATAGAATAGAATAGAATAGAATAGAATAGAATAGAATAGAATGGAATGGAATGGAATGGAATGGAATGGAATAGAAATGGGATAGAATAGAATAGAAAATAGAATAGAATAGAATAGAATAGAATAGAGCAAATCTGGAAGGCAGCTTGAAGGCCTTCCAGACTAGAAGTGGTGTGTTAATCATTAAGCAGACTAAGCACATGCTTAGGACACCAGGCTCAAAGTGGGCACCACAATGTTGAGAATATGGCTTCATTTCTACAGTATGTACATAGGAGGGGGCCACCAAGATTTGTCAGTGCTTAGGGTACCACTGCTTCTAGTCTAATCTGCCACTGCTTCTAGTCTAGCCCCATTCTCAAACAGGAGACTGTATACCATTTCAGAGAAGTGGCTGTCCAGTTTATTCTTAAAAAACCCCAGTGATGAAGCACCTATGACTTCTGACAGCAAGCTGTTCCACTGGCTAATTGTCTTCACTGTTAGGAAGTTTCTCCTTAATTCCAGGTTGCTTCTGTCCTTGATAACTTTCCAACCATCGTAAGCAACAATATAATCGAACCAATACAATTAAGCAGCACACCATCCAAAATGTTAAGAATAAAACTTATAATGGGATCCCCAGAAAGCTGAGACCAAAGACTCACGGGAAGAGATGCTTTACGCTTGCTTTCAAGGAAAGGAGGAATCATATTAAGTGTGATTTCATCAGTTCCACGAAAGAAATACCAATAGCATCTAGGCTTATATGCTGCCCCACAGCACATTACAGCCTTCTCTAAGCAATTTACCCAGTCAGCATATTGCCCCTAATATTCTGGGTCCTCATTTGACTGACTTTGGAAGGATGGAAGCTGAGTCGACCTTGAGCCTGTCAGGATCAAACTCCAGACTGCAGGGACAATATGCCTGAAATACTGCACTTTAACCACTGCATGACCAGAGCTCCTTCACTAAACCTTGATTGTCTTTCTTGAACCAATTCCTCTCTGTTCTCTACTTCTCCATTCCATGACCTCCATCCCATTTCTCCATTTTGTTTTACACTTAGAGGCTTAATGAGTTTGCATATAGATGTGGATGAGGACACATGGTAAGTTACCCATGGTAAGTGAAATTTCTTAATTAAAGTTAATTTGATTAATCTTAAATAATTAATCAAACTTAATTAATTAAAATTAATATCATGAAACTTAATTTAAATTAAAGACACATTGTGGGTTCAACTCTTGCTGTATAGAAAAGGGACTGATTGATTTAAATTTCACTCCAGTCTGTCCTACATATTCACGAACAAGGATGATTTCTTTTTTAAAAAAAACAACAAGAAAATAGTACAATATAAAAATATATAGACAACTTAATTGGGCTTTAATGTTTTATTCATTTCAAAAGAAAGCCCGACTAGAAAGGAAAATATCTGCAATGTATATGGATCCAAAATCAATCCAACATTGCCAGTCTTTATTTGAAAACTTTTGTGATTTTCTTTTAAAAGATTTGATTAGCTATATAACCTTACTTGCAATGTCATTTTGTCCTAAATGACGTATCATTGTAGAGCAAGGTATAATAGACTCAATGTCTTTCTTTTAACTGCTCCAACATTGTAACAAAAATGGACAATTTTAACCCACCTTGATGAAAGATGCCCTAGAAAGGACAGCAGAGCATGGATTTGTCTAAGTATCTGTAAAACAGAAGTAGAAATCCTATAGAACAGTGGTGTCAAACACGGTTTCATTGAGGGCCGCATCAGGGTTGTGTTTGACCTTGGGGGTCTGGGGTAGGTGTGGCCAGCTCAATGTCACTTGTGTAGGGGTGCCTGTAGGCCCGCACACTCTACCAGTGAAAACAGAGCTGAGAAGAGCCTTCAGTGGCCCTCCCAAGCTCCATTTTTACTTGCAGAAGCACCACAGTCCTTCGCTGTTTCCAAGGTAGAGATCCATCCAGGCCTTGAGTTTGATACGCCTGCTATAGGAGATTCTATCTGCCTATTTTCATATGGGCTCTTTCTATGTAAAATGTCTGCTCCTTCATCTCTGCCACCCTGGTACAGCCAATTTGAGCTGCAATAAAAGAATGCAGTCAATGAATGCTGAAAGGTTAACAATATTGTGAAGCGCCCATTAAAATCAAATGACCTGAATGATTACTTCTCCTGATCAGCATGCAAGAGGGATTTTGCCTGAGTCAGCAGAGATGGGAAATACAGCATCATTATATTGTTCAGAAAGAATAGACAGAATGGATATTCACCATGCAGAAAGATTTCCTTTGTAGGCTCGTTGGTATGGAACCAATGTCCTAAGGAGATTAATTGGATGATGCTACCAGAGAAGTAAATGAAGTAAGATAACAGAGTCTGGCACAATATTGTGGGTGTAGAGGAGAGAGAGAGAGAGGAGAGAGAGGGAGGGAGAGAGAGAGAGAGAGGGAGGGAGAGAGAGAGAAGACTAGTATCATATGATAACAATATTTTCTACAACCAAGAAAAGTTCAACACTTGGAAGATAGAAGGGTATTAGTTTAGTGGCAGATAACATGTTTTTGTGTGCCAAACCTTCCAAGTCAGAAGAATCAGACAGAAAAAGACAGGAAAGACCTTCCATGGTTTTGGAATCCAAAAGAATGATTACAATTCTTTACATAAGCTAGATGCATAACCAGTGGCTTAGGAATTTCATGAAGGCCACTGATGGTTCAAATACAATTATTTTAGTTCCTTGCCTCCCAATTCTGTTGCTTCCAGCAAGAAACCCTCATGCTCCTTCTACTTCCTGTGACTGAGAAGTTTGTGTGCATGTGTGTGTGTGTGAGCGCGCACGAGGAAGGAAGGAAGAAAGGAAGGAAAGGAAGGAAGGAGGGAATTTTATATACACAGTATATGAGAGAAATACACAGTATATGAGAGAAGGAATGTTTTGGTGTGGTCTTTCCTCCCATAATTAATTTATTTAAATCTGGTAATAAAATAACATGTAAGAGAATAAGAATCACCTTAAACTATCTCTGTGTTCAAATTTAATAGTTAAATTATTTATTATATATCGAGCAGATAAAGCCCTATGTCCAGTGCTGAGCATGACATTTGAAGAAGAGAACAAGTTTAAGCCACATTAAAAGTATTTATTAAGACATGAAAAGTCATTATTCATTTCTACTTCAGAGTACAGAGACCATACCTAGCATACTGTGCCCCATACCCCAATGCCAGCATGATATTTACAAATTAGAGAGGGTTCAAAGTAGGCAAGGAGGATGATATATCAACTTAAGGATGTGCCATTTAAACCTTGGATATTCACTTTGTGGAAAAGAAGAATTGGATGCATAGATGTAGCATACATAAATATTTGATAGGAAGCTTAGGTGCATAAAGAAAAGTTACAGGCAAGGTAGAATCAGGATGAAGTCAGGCTATAAATGAAATAAATCAAATAGTCATGAACTATGATCACAGAAACGACATAAACAATGAGTATAAAGTGTACCTAGATTAAATAGAAAGAGTAAGATAAAGTTTATCCTGATTGGAAGATCTGTACAACGGTGGAACAATCTACCTAAGGAGTTCCCCATTTCTGAATAATATTTTAAGGAAAAGCTGGACAACTTTTCCCCTGGCTTAAATAGTTTTCCTACACATTGCTGTGGATCAGACTGGGGGATTCCTTCCAAAACTGTGATTCTGAAAACTTATTCCATGTTAAGTGATATTCTGTGTCTTCTTTATCCTTTATTTTTAATGGTCCATCTATCCATCTCTGCACACTCTAATATCTTCTGAATTACGTCCTCACCTGATGGAGTGTTCACATTTTTCTAATATTGTGCAAATACAATCTTTGCAGTTGTCAATGCATGCAAAACTAGGAGGAGGGAGAGATTTGGAATGTCAGTCCAGACAAGAACAACCTACTGTCCCATGGAAACCAAAGCCACTCCAATAGGTGCTGGCAAATACATTCAAGGTATGACAAAGATTCTAAAACAGGAGGTTTTTATGATAAATTGACTGACTTAGATAAGATTTTGACAGGTATTGATGAAAAGGTGATTAAAAAATTGTATGGATATTTATTAGAAATTAAACTAGAAGAAGAACAAGTTAAAGAAACTATGATTGCTTGGGGGAAGAATTTTGGATATAGGATTGATCCAGAGAAATGGCAAAAACTGTAGTCTCAAAATTATAAAATGACAATGTCAACAGCATATAAAGAATATTTGTATTAGATGTTTTACAGGTGGCATTTCCCCCCGACAAGAATAGCAAGAATGTTCAAGAACAAATCTGAAAAATGTTGGAAATGTCATCAGATACCTGGCTCATATTACAATATGTGGTGGACTTGTATGGATGCCAAAAAATATTGGACTAAAATCCACATGTGGTTGGAAAAAAAATGACAAAAAAGCATATAGACTTGAAACCAGAGATATTTTTATTGGGAATTTTACCTGAAATATATCGTAAAGAATTGAAATACCTGATTGTAAATGTATTAACAACGGCTAGGATTGTATTTGCCAAAAACTGGAAAAATGAGAAAATACCATTACAGGAGGAAATCATTAAGACGATATTGGAATGTGCTGAAATGAGTAGATTGACATTTCAAATCAGAGAACAAGATGATAAACAATTTTATAAAATTTGGGATCTATTCTATCAATGGTTAGATAATAAAACATGCTAATGAAACATGAAGATTCTTAGAAAATAATAAATATATAAAGATGTATTCTTTTCTTATTATATCTACAAAATGATTGTAGGATAGATTTGAGATGATAATATGAACTATCATAAAACAAATTAAGTAAAATATGGATTATTTTGTAAAACATGAATGAATAAAAGTATAGTCAAATGATTGATTAACAATGATATTAATGTATTTAATATTTGATTGAAAATATGAGAATATATACAGTGTAATCGTAATTGAAGACTACGAAATGGAAGCACAAAACAATTTGTAAACCAACCGACACACTGTATGTATATATATATATGGAAGATGGGTTGATGTTTTTATGTTTTGTTTGTCTATGTTTGTCTTAAAAACCAATAAAAATTTAAACATAGAACTATAAATAAGGTAATAAAGAGAAATTTAGTTAAAATGACAAAATTACACTACTATTATTTTTATCAGTATACATGTTGATATCTCAGTTTGTATTCTTTTTTATTTTTTGTAAATGATATACACTGACAATACACTGTATTCAAAATGCTTATGAACAAAAGTTAAACATATACTTCCTCCCATTCTGTGCAGCAATCTGAGAAATGGAAAGATGGCTGTGGCAGACCTGAAGTTGATGCTGGCTCTGCCAATTGGCATGGATCTCCCAAGGTGGAACTTCAAGTTGGAGCTGGTTGATTGATTAATATCAGCTCCCGCTTGCCCCCTGCTTATCTTCGTCCCTCCTCCCCGTCTTTTACCTATTGTATTTTGTTTATTTATATTTTTTCAGCATTTTATTTATATAGTATTATTTTTTTTAATACTGCAAGTCACCCAGAGTTACCCTGCAATGAAATGGAATGCTATGGAATGCAATGCAATACAATGCAATGCAATGGAATGGAATGCAATGCAGTGCAATGCAATGCAATGCAGTGCAATGCAATGCAATAAACACAGTACAATACAATACAATACAATACAATACAATACAATACAATACAATACAATACAATACAATACAATACACAATGCCCTGTTCGATCGGAGGCCCGGTCCATCTAGTCCAGCAGTAAGTTCTCACAGTGGCCAACCAACTGCACAAGGAAACCTACTAATTTCCCAACAGAAGCCCTACAGATTACCATCAAAGCTAATAGCCATTCATCCCCATGACCTCCATGAATTGGTTCAACCATTTTTGAAGCCAGACAAGCTGGTAACCAGCACCACATATCACAACAACATCAAAGCTAGTACAAAAGAGCAGGCTTTGCATACTCTCTATTCATCAGCTTGCTGATTTTGATTCTAACTCCAGCCTTGGATTCTGTTGGAAGAGAAAACATTGAATACCTGAAAGAAAGGCAAACAGTAGACCTTCTTCTCCCTTGTTCCAAAGTAATGGGCACAAAAATGGATTTGGAGTTACAGAAGACAGATTCCAACTGAATACAAAGCAGAAGTGGGAAACAATCAGAGCAGTTCTATAATAGAACCATCACTCAAAGAGTTAGTAGATTTCAAACCATTTCAAGCAAAAGCTAGATTTTCCTCTTCAGGGGAATGGTCAGTGGTCCCTTCCAAAATTATTACATTAGGGGGAAAAAGTGTAGCATAGTGGACCAAATATTTTTCCCATTTCTTTTATTAGAATTAGAATTCTTTTATTGGCCAAGGGTGATTGGACACACAAGGAATTTGTCTTGGTGCAAATGCTCTCAATATGCATAAAAGAAAAGATAATTCATTAAGAGTCAAGAATCATAAGGTACAACACTTAATAATAGTCACAGTCACAATCAAATCATACTAGGAAACTGCCCCAAAAAATGTTAGGATGCAAGCAATAAAGTTACAGTCATACTGTCACAAGTGGGAAGGGATGGGTGATAAGATGTGATGAGAAGATTGATAGTAATAGTAGTGCAGAGTTTTTAAATAGTTGGACAGTGTTGAGGGAATTATTTATTTAGCAGAGTGATGGCATTTGGGAAAAAAACTGTTCTTATGTCTAGCTGATATGGTGTGAATTCACCATGAATCAGAAGCATTATAAGTGTTTGTTCTCCAGTTATGGAATTTATCAAGGTTAGGTCTACCACAGGGCTAATGAAAGCAATTCATTTAGTTTTAAAGATCCATTTGGAGCAAATAGGGGAAATGCTACTGTAAAACTCATGACAAGACAGGCTTGACATTTCAGAAGCATTCTTCAGAATGTCAGTTTTCACCTTTTGAACTTCAAAGTAGGGAAAAAATCCATACTGTTGATATATTGACAAGTAGCCAAACCAAAACTGGCAGGGATGTCAAAAAATAAAAGGGATCTGAATAAGTATAGTTGACTACTCAATTAAAAAAAAGAAAGAACAAAAGGAAGATGGACATGAAAGTACTAAACTGTTCGACGTGCTATGGGAGATGATCTGTCCCAGCGAGAGAATGAACAAAGAAATTCAAGGTTATTCTTTAGCAAGCATCTAGTTAGACCTTTAGAATATCTCTAAAATCCAGATCTTAGAATATTATCAGGCATGAGACTTTGACAGGTCTTCCTATTTTGGCCCATTGCTTCAGAGTTTTCTTAATTAGAAAATACTGTTGTGATTCCATTGTTGTGTTGTCAACATTATAAACCAGGGTAGCACAGTGGTTAGACTGCAGTACTGCAGGCTACTTCTGCTGACTGCTGGCTGACTGGAATTTGACAGTTCAAATCTTAGGGTTGACTCAGCCTTCCATCTTTTTCTTTTTTTGAATATATTTTTATTGTTTACCAATATAGATATCCAGCACAGTGTGACAGTCCTGGCATTCCTCTGCCATATATACTAGAATAAAGCTAAACAACTAACATACATATTATTTATACAATATTGAATTTTTTTTACAATTCTTTTGACTACCCTGCTTTTTCAGATCCTCTATAGTGTCACATTCTAGGTCAGTTTATCTTAATTATGTCATGTTCCGATTTCCACCTCTTGCTTCCAGCCATTGGTAAAATTTATTCCAAGTATCGTGGCATTCTGTTTCCCCATCATTTTTCAATTCTAAAGTTAATCTATCTAATTCTGCACAAACCATTATTTTTGTTATTATCTCTCTTTCTGATGGAATGTTTCCATTCTTCCATTGCCACTTTAACTTTGAACAGTCACTACATGGACTGTTGTAAATTGAGGACTACCTGTATGTATTGTAGGAATCACCTGGAAACTTCATGTCCCAAGTTGTCCAAAGTATGTATTGGTCAATTTAAATGTTCTTCTTGAAAGCTATTCCCGTGATCCCAAAAATGGGAGGGAGGGGATTTGCTTATTGCAATGTTCATTGCCTTCAGGTGGAATAAATAATCAATAAATTAAAAAGAGATTGGACAACCGTTTGTCTAGAGTGGTATAGATTGACAAAGTCTCCTGCCTAAGCAGGGGGTTGGACTAGAAGACCTCCAAGGTCCCTTCCAAACTCCATTATTCCGCATCGTGATGTTTTGCGATCTTCTCCAATTCTTTGTCTTCCACTCTACTCTCTCTTGTATTGCCACATTAATTATCCAGACTGTCTTCTTTTCGACCAGATTTAAATCTGATGTTTTATGAGCCAAACTTTATCAGTTTGTATTCAGAAATCCTGCAAAGTTGATTTTCAACTCTATGTCCCCACCAATTTTTCATTAATGGCACATCATACATTTTACAAAGATTCCAATAAATCATTTTGGTGATTGTGTGAGGGTGTTGTTTATGAGCAGTTTGTGCAATCTTCTTGTATGATCTACTATTTCTTCTGCCTCTTTGCACAGTCAGCAATTTGAATCATTTATCATCATCATCATTATTATTAAGATTAAATATAACTTTGAATGAGGGTCCACCTTTGTAGAATTCCTGGGAGATCAGAACAAGGTTTATTCATAATTGTGGTTACATTAGTGGCATTAGTGGCTCACCTGGAAAAGAATAGAAAAATGTTCAGCTCTGTCCTATCTCATTAGTTTGCATTCAGTAGTTACCTGAACTATTAGGATTCTTCTAATCCAAGCAACATAGAAACATATTACTGATAGAAGAGAATATTTAACTCAGGGTAGAATTGTGGGGTCCTTGGTACTCTTTGAGCTTGGTGGTTTTGCAACGTTTCATTACCAAACTAGATAACATCATCAGTGCCCTGATAGTGAAACATCTGCAAGAAAACTACCAACCGCAGAGAGCACCAAAACTCCACAAGAAACACATTATCATGACTAAAGATATTACACAAGAAAAAAGCTAGTTTGCTACTGTGCAGCTTGTAAAAAATGGTCAGCTCCTTGCCTTCATTTATCCTTTTATCATAATTGTTTTCTTACAGATGATAAATATATAAATCTGTATTCATATACCTGTCACATTGCACTGAAAGTAAACAGGAGTAAAGGGAAAGAAAGCTACTTAGAATATACTAAGGTTTATTTTCTCCTCTTTAAAACAAAACAAAGCATTATTTAATGGAACTTTTATTAACAGAAGCTGCATTATTAGTCTTGTTATCATTATTATTTCATTGCTAGGTTGTGCCAGAAAAAAAATGAGAATTAATATTTGAAATGTTATGATCTCCTGGAGATACATTTGAGCATGGTTTTTCGTCAAATGCATGCTTTTATAATGAAATTAAAATTACATAACTTCCTTTGCTTTAAATAAAAGATGTTTTCCCTTTATATATTGTCATTCCCCGAACTCTTCTCAATCTGTACTTTATTAATAAACTTGGGTGTTTCAAATTTTAGTGCAGCTAAAAATTCATGCTTTTAAAAAAGGGGGTGACTATATAATAATGATAGTAATTAATAAGTCATCCACAGTAGAAAGATCTCTTAGAACTCGGTTGGGGATCTGAGATCATTCAAATTCCTATCAGCACTGAAAATGTGATTAATAATTTATTCTTCGTTTTGGTATCAACAGTGGAAGTAATAACGATGCAAAATATGAGATCTAGAAAACCAGCTGAGAAGATTATATTATACAGTGAATAAAAGATTGGTTTTTCTCAGGTTGACCTATTCATATCTGTAATTCAGTTCCAAAACTCCGGTGACATTCAACAGCAGTGTTATTACTATTTGCTTATTTAGTGCGTTGTTTTAGAGAAACATAGAGATAATTCAGTTCCAAAACTCCGGTGACATTCAACAGCAGTATTATTACTATTTGCTTATTTAGTGCGTTGTTTTAGAGAAACAGAGATAATAATTGTTGTTGCTTAATTATTCTATTTATTAGAGAAATTGCTTAAGTAATGGACCAAAACAGAATCAGAGATGGAAAATGTCTGTAGGGAAACAATAAGATCTCATTTTTTGCACTGACAGAAATATATATATATATATATATATATATATATATATATATATATATATATATATATATATATATATATATATATATATATATATGTTGGTTCTCAAACTCGGTAAAATCTTCCTGTGACTTGTAGATAGAAATTCGTTGCCTTTATTTGTATTTGTATGTGCTCAAACCTGTGCATGTAAAAATGCTGTGTTAATTTTTTTTCCTGCATTTTCCTAACTATTAATATTTAATATGACTAGAAAGAAATTACTTTAAAGAAATGAAATTGATTTAAAGAAATTAAAAGCAGAATAGAGTAAATTTTCCAAGATGTCAACCCTTAACCGAAGTGCAGAATTTTAGCACTAAATATACCAAGTTGTTGTGAGAACAAAACAAAAAAATCTTCCCAGTTCAAATTCTTCAGTAGTTTGAAGCAGTTTGCAATTCATCTGTGGGTCCTCAATGGGGCTTGAAAATATATACAAAGTTCATACAGTTTTATTGTCCTTCATAACTTCCTGAACTTGATCTGAAATCAGAGGTATAACATATGTCAAGTCCAGTGGTGGGATTCAAATTTTTTTACTACAGCTTCTGTGGGCGTGGCTTGGTGAGCGTGGCAAGGAAAGGGTACTGTAAAATGTCTAGTCAGAGGTGGTATTTGCTGGTCAAAATTTCCACTACCATTTCTCTAAAACTAGTCAGAACCTGCTGAATACCACCTCTGGTCAAGACAAGGGAAAGTTTGGTGTTGAGGCATAACTAAGGTATAAAACAGCCATGGTGGCGCAGTGGTTAGAATGTGGTACTGCAGACTAATTCATTGCTCACTGCCAGGAGTTCGATCCTGCAGTTGATTGACTCAACCTTCCATCCTTCTGAGGTCGATAAAATTAAGATGCAGATTGTTGGGGAAAATATGCTCTTTCTTGTTCTGACCAAGGCTTCCTTCCGGTTGTCGGCTTCAGTGACAGCAGGGATTCGCCTTCTCTGCGATCCCTGCTGTGCTAGCCGCCTTGGTGCCTCCAATCCTGACGGATTTGGAGGCTAAGGCTGCCCTGTTGGGGCAGCTGAAGATAGAGGGGATCCGGGCGGGGGTGAGGAGCATCGCAACCCCCCCCCCAGCCGGCAATAACCCCCTTCTCTCAAGACGGTGGTCTTTTATGGCCACCATAAAGAAGCCGGCAATTGGATAAAGAATGCGCAGGAGGGAGAAGGAGTTTTTTTTTTTTAAAGAAAGTTTTTTCTTGGTCGAACTGGGACCTTAAGGATATATTTAACACCTTGGAAAGTAATGACTTGGAAGCTATAATGTTCCCGATTGATATTTTCAGCTGCGAAGAAAAGTGATGAAAAGGGGAAGTCACTCTCCCTCCCTTATGGAATTAACAAATGGACAAGGGAAACCAGCCTTTTGATAGAAGGTAAAACCTAAACTCCTTTGTTATAAGTGGGAAGGGAGAGGCTTGGGAAAACAAATTTTTACTCTAAGACTTTGCTGGAGGAGATGCCTTGAAGATAAAGAGAATAGAAATTAATTATAAGAAAGACTTAAAGCACAGATTGGACGTTTTTTCTTTCCCTAATTTGACTTCACCCCTAGAAGAGAAATTGTAAAAAGAAGAAGCTTGTACTCTGCCTTGACTGTTTGATGACTGTGGGACTTTGGGACTTTTGGGAACTGTTTTAAGTTTTGAAATAATTGATTGGTTTAAGAAGAGGATACAGAAAGAGAAGAAGAAACAGTTTAAAATGGCTCTATCTCTTGATGAACTAAAAAAACAATATTTAAAAATAAAGAAAGAAGGCAAAGATGTTATGGGAGAAGCCCTTTGTTTCCTAGATATGGCGCTTGTCATGTGTCAGCAAATTAAACAACAGCTGCAAGAACCCGAGGAAGAAGAAGCCATTTTTAATGAACTAAACGGTGTGACTAAGAAAGAAAGGAGAAAGAGAGGAGTGAAAAGGAAGGACTTAAGAAATAAAAAAAATGATTATGAAAGACAAAAAGAAGATGTAAAAACAACAGAATGCTAGAAAGCAAAAGGAAAGAGGAATGCAACAGAAAGGGAAATCAAGAAGGCAGAGGTTTGGAGAGGAGGGGTAAAAAGTTTAGGCGGGCTAAGAAGGAAAGGGAAAAGGGGAAAAAGTTACAAAGGTATAAGACAAGATGGAGAAAAGGAAATTTTTTCAGGGATAATGGGTAATATATGGGATTTTTTTTTTAAAAAAGGGGATTCTGCAAAGTACACATGAGTATTGTAATAGTGGTATTTGTATTATAAGTAGATAATCAGAACTTTTTAAGATCTAATAAAAGACTAAAACATCAAGGTATAACTTTAAAAGGTTTAATAATGAATGATAATAAGTTTTAATAAAATACTAAAGGGAATGTTTAAAATATTAGTTTGAATATAGAGTTTAATGGATTTAATGTGTTGATTGTTATGGATTTATTATTGTAGTATTGGTTTTTGAAATAGTAGAATGTACTAAGCAGAATCTGATTGGGATTTAGGTGTTATTTTAAATTTTAACTTAGGGGAATGATAGAAAGGCATCATACTCCGATTAGTGATTCCAGGGGAAACTATTCTTTCTTAAATTGGAAATGAGACAGATGTAAATAGAGAAATGGACAAAAGATATAAAAATATTTTTTTAAAAAAGCAAGATTAAATATATAAAACAGAATTAAGATGAGGCAAAAGTGGAGAGGAGTTATATAATAGATATAGAATGGTAAATAAGATGGGTAATGGTATATAAGAAGAGCGTGAATTCAATTGAGTCCATACAAAAAGAGGTAATCTGGGGCCAAGTTACTTTCTAGAAGAAAGTTTTTATGTTTTTATGTCTATGTTTATGTGTGTGTGTTTAATTAAGAATTAAATAATAAAATCTCGGAGGAAGACTAGATGAGAATAATTATAAACAAGCCAGAGGAAAATATAAAGTTGATGACTGGATAGCAGATAAATCAGAAAGGAAATATGATTGAATAATGATTAAAGAGAAACAATGTAGAATTTGGTAAAGGGAATTTACGTGTTTATATGGAAATGGGATAAATTATAAGTACGTGATATAAAGCAATATGTTACCTGCCTTGTAAGGATCTACAATGGAAAGAGGTTTTATGTTTTTAATGTTTAATGATGTTTTGTTTTGTTTTGTTTGTTTGTAAAATCAGTAAAACTTGTTTAAAAAAAATTTCCACTACCATTTCTCTAAAACTAGTCAGAACCTGCTGAATACCACCTCTGGTCAAGACAAGGGAAAGTTTGGTGTTGAGGCATAACTTAAGTATAAAACAGCCATGGTGGCACAGTGGTTAGAATGTGGTACTGCAGGCTAATTCATCGCTCACTGCCAGGAGTTCGATCCTGCAGTTGATTGACTCAACCTTCCATCCTTCTGAGGTCGATAAAATTAAGATGCAGATTGTTGGGGGAAATATGCTCTTTCTTGTTCTGACCAAGGCTTCCTGAAACCGTAATTAAGCACCTGCGTAGTCCAAACAACTTTTATTTCAAAGCTGGGAATTATGTTCATTCCCAGCCCGTAATAAGTCCCAAACAGTCCCTCAAGATAAGCACCCACCTTATCTCCTTTGAATTGCTACCAACAACAAAAGTGCCAAATGAACTATAAAAAACCAAATGAAGTACAAAGTCCATACAGAGCTTCAAAGTTTAATACGAACAGAGTGAACGACTACTTCCTGCAAAGGTTTCTCTACCTTTGCACCTCCTTTATACCTTAGGGGAGGGACAATCACCTCCAAGCCTTACTCCTGAGCCGCCTCTTTTGTCTTAGCTGCTCTTGCCTTCTAGCCGCTCTGCACATACACGCACTGGGAACAGGCTCCTTTTGTTCCTCTGCCTCGCTGCTGCCAGACTGCAGAGACTCTAGAGTCAGCACACAACTCCCAGATAGTCCTGGCCACATCTCTGCATCAGATGCAGGACCCTTGTCCAAGGCCTCCCCAGACTGGTCCCCGTTCTTCCCCACTGTCCGATTCTGCTGCTGTCTGCACAGGCTGCTGATGAACCACAACAAGTCTATAATTCTGCTAAGGCCTTAGCAGAGCTTTGAAGTTGTGGAAAGTTACCTAAGAAACTACAAGCCTATGAGTTGAGCACATGATGAAAATCACAGGATGCATGCATGAGCATTTCTGTAAATTTTATCTATTAGGTCCTGAGTTATTCTCAGAGGTGGGATTCTACCAGTTCTCACCTATTCGCAAGAACTGGTTGTTAACGTTCTAAGCAGTTCGGAGAACTGTTAAAAGAAATTACTGGCCTAATCCTGTAAGGAAGGCAGGAAGGAAACATTCTGGTGTTGCTTATAGAAACTGCCTCTCCGTTAACCCTTATTACATTCTTGGCAGGACTAGACTTCCTGTCTCTGGAACTTCTCTGGAGTTTTTTTTCCCCCTCCTTTGCTGGTACTTTGCTTGTGTGGAGTGACCATTCAAAGTTACAATGGCACTGAAAAAAGTGACTTATGACCATTTTACACACTTACGACTGTTGCAGCATCCCCATAGTCACAAGAGGCCAGGCGAGGAGGTGCGTGCCTCGATGTGAGTGATATTGAGTTGGCCATGCCCAGCCAATAACATGACTACCAAGCCACATCCATCCAGTCACATGACCACCAAGCCACACCCACCAATTAAGCCATTCCCACAGAACCGGCTGTTAAAAAAATTGAATCCCACCCCTGGTTACTCTTATGCAAGTAAAAGTGCAAAACTTATATATACTTGCTTGAAAGTGCCTTTGGGGTTCTTCTAATCTTACAGGAGTTTGGCCAAATAAACATGTTATCTAGAGAGAAAAAATCTGGACTCTGCCTCTTTGTTCACACTGAGCCACAGGTGATCCCTGCCTAACAATATGGCGGAGGGGAAATATCATAAAGATACTTTTGATTGTTTATGGACAATTAAACTGATGCCAACTGAGTGAACATTTCAACAGATCTTCTTGGAGGATTTCTCCCCAGCATGGCTTTGTGAGTCTTCCAAAAGTACACCCACCCATTATAATTGTGTCTATCTCCCTTGTTGCAAGGGGACGCTGTGGCTCAGTGACACTGAGCTTGTCAATCAGAAAGATCGGCAGTTCAGCGGTTCAAATCCCTACCACCGCATAACAGAGTGAGCTCCAGTTACTTGTCCCAGCTTCTGCCAACCTAGCAGTTCGAAAACATCTAAAAAATGCAAGTAGAAAAATAAGGACCACTTTGGTGGGAAGGTAACATTCCATGTGCCTTCAGCATTTAGTCATGCCAGCCACATGACCATGGAGATGTCTTCGGACAGCGCTGGCTCTTTGGCTTTGTAATAGAGATGAGCACCGCCACCTAGAGTTGGGAACAACTAGTATGTATGTGCAAGGGGAACCTTTACCTTTATCTTGTTGCTGGCGGTCCTCTTCTCTAACAGAATAACAGAGTTGGAAGGGATCTTGGAGATCTTCTAGTCTACACCCCTGCTATACCATTTCAGACAAATGATCGCCCAATCTCTTCATAAATACCTCCAGTGTTGGAGCACCCACAACTTCTGGAGCTAAGTCGTTCCACTGATTAATTGTTGTAACTGTCAGGAATTTCCCTGCATTACCATCCTCACATAACGTATCTAGAATATGATAATTTGAACCTGGTCATTTGTGCCTTGAATGAGAATTCTGGATTGGTTACGGATTGGCTTGTTCTAATCTCCAAATTTTTCTTCTTGGCTATCTGTAGCATTCCATAGCCTTCTACAAGTCTGTTATATTTGATTGCATTGTTTTGTTTTACAGGTTTTGGTTTGTTTACTACACCGCTTCCCACCTTTTCAAACCAATCACTTCTCGGATTAATTAACAATGCCAACATTTTGTATTTTCAATGTCAGTCACGGGGAGATTTATTCTACTTGCCACTTACATACTCCTGAAGATTTATCTGAATAGATCATATCCCTCAGCAAGCTCTAAAATACCTTGATGTCTTATTAATAAGTTAATTGAATTCCACAGTTACTCGGCTAATGTTAATGCATTTATGCTTTGTCACTGACTGATAGACAAAGATGTCTACAAAGATACTTTAATAGCTGCTTTCGGGAACAAATGAACACCTAGAGCTAAATTATGATAGAGTAAGTATTAATAAGGGGCACTGATAAGCTGGCATTAGAAAATTGTTAGCGACAGTAACAAATGCAACCTGGGTTCTGCTCCTGTTTCATTCGGCAATAAGGAACTTAGAGAAAATGTATATTGTTTTAAACATTCTATTTTGCTATGGTAAGTTCCCGCAGGTAGGAATAACAATAGATGCGGTAAATAAGATGTCAACCTTGAATCAAGGAATTCCTGGTTCAAGATTTAATCAACCTTAGAACTTAATGATTGATTTTGAGACTTTCTTTCTTAAAAGTAAAGGGAAATTTTACCCCTGTCGAATCATGATGCTCATCTCCATTTCCTAGCAGAGATTATACTACCTGAGACTTCTCAGAAAACAACTGAATGAAAAACTGCTGGTGACCTTCTACCGCTGCGCCATAGAGAGTATCTTAACTTACTGCACCTGTGTATGGTTTGCCAATTGCACAGTGGTTGATAGGACAGCACTCCAGAGGGTTAATGTCATTGCCCAGAAGATCATTGGTTGCCCTCTCCCCGCTTTGGAAGAGCTTTATAGCTCCCGCTGCCTTAAGAAAGTTCAAAACATTCTCAAAGATCCATCTCATCCTGGGCACCCTTTTTTTTTTGAACTATTACCATCTGGCAGATGGTACAGGATAACAAAAACAAGGACAAATAGGCTGAAAAACAGCTTCCATCCCAGGGCAGTAGCTCTTTTGAATTCTACTGTATAGTACAATATTAATACAATAGCAAGGGTTTTCAATTCAATGTACAGAATGTGGAGGATATGTGTTTGTGTTTTATTTTTATAGTTATAATGTACACTGAAGATGGTATTTAATTTTGTTGTACGAGGTGCAATGACACGAAACTAAACTAAACTAAACTAAACTAAACTAAACTAAACTAAACTAAACTAGTGGAGGGAGCTGGCATTGTCTGAAGATGCTTCTGAGGTCATGTGACCAGCATACACAGTGGTGGGATGCAGCCAGTTTGGACCAGTTCTAGTGAACCAGAAGTTCCAACCATCAGCTGGCCCTGTCTACCTGCCCCAGATCTATCCTGTCCTTTATTTTCTTCTTTCATGCTCAGTTGATTTGTGCAGCACAACTGATTTCATGCTCAGTTGTTCTACTTACCAGGGCTGCCCTAGAAGGTAAGCAGTTGAGTTTTAAATTGCTTCATTTTGCATGTTCCACGTGCGCACAAAGCATGCGCTCACAAAACCAGTTGTTAAACTGTTTGCAGCCCGTTACTGATTATACACCAAGGTGCACAGAACACTGTTCCTTTCCCACCAAAGTGGAAACTATTCAAGGAGAGATTCAGTCTGGAAATAAGGAGAAATTTCCTGACAGTGAGAGCAATCAACCATAGAAGTTGCCTTCCAAAGTTGTGGGAGCTTCATTACTGGAAGCTTTCAAGAAGAGATTCACTGCCATCTGTCAGAAATGGTGTAGGGTCTACTAGGGTGGGGGGGTTGGACTAGATGACCTACAAGGTCCCTTCCAACTCTATTAATCTGTATCTGAGTTGTAATTAAGGTGGGATTTTTATTGGGACCGAGGAAAGTATTGATTCAGAGATTCCACTCAGAGCACATCTGAATAAATTTTCTGATTGAATTGGCTTTACTGAACTCCATAAGAAAGTTCAATCGAGCCAATGAGGAAAAGTTTCATTTTCCTGAACTACTTTGAAAAAGCAGATAAAGAGCTGAACTAACCCAATTCAGCTTTTCAGATGGAAGCATTGAATTGAATAAGATTTATTCAAATTCTCAGTCAAATCATATCAACAATCCAGACTGATATGATGATGCAAAGCAAATGTTGACTGATCCACAGTCCTCAAACTCATTTATTTTCAATTTGTCTCACATGAATTTATCCCTCCACATCTCTGAATTAATACATAATTTTAAAATTGCATCCATTTTATTCTCTTTTTCTTTTAAGAAACGTGCATTCTATGACTCGATTTCATGCTATATTTTACCTTAAAATATGCACATGATAAAAGTTCTAATGAAATATTACAGCCATGGGCAGATTAGCTTCCAAAATATTCTGCTGTGTGTTCTCTGAAGACATATAGAAAGGAATTTTCCCTGTCTCTTCAGTTTCTCCTTCAGCTTTTCCCCTTCCATTTTGAGGAATAAACAAGAGTTACCATAAATTAGGCATTCTTTCTCTTTAGTCAGATACAGGAGAAATTGTTCATTAACATTTCCTTTTCATTCTTATATCTAAGAATGAGAGAGAGATTAGAAATATGGGAGCCCTCCAGTGGACAAAAATGTTCTTTCGGGATAATGTGATCTGAACTGACCATCTCCTAAAAAATCTGTAAAACAAACAGAAAGGTTTTGTTCATTAAACTCTGAATTAGAAAAAGAGCACTTGGCTAAAATAAAATGAAAGTATATATGGGGTTGCAAACTATAAACAGTATGACTATTCTCCCATCTCAATCAAGATACAGTAGAATGGTTTTTTTAAAAAAAATTCTGGGTAGAGTCAGGGTAGCTGGATGGAGTTAAGCATTTACTGGCCGGATGCCCCTCCCAACAGCATGGAGAGTTCACAGCAGACATTTTCTCTTTGCCCTCTGAGAGAGAAACAACTGTTGCTGCCTTGGATTGAACTCTCAATCTACTGAATTGCAGATGAGTGTCTTCACCAAATTGCTCAATCAATATATAGCAAGTATAACAAGTAATATCTTCCTTTCACCCATGAACACACAAGCAGGCTAATTAATGATCTCACAGTTAGTAATGATGTCATCACAAGAAGGCAAGGAATCATTCCCTGAACTTGGGACAGATTTTTATTTAAAATCTATGATTAATTAATGAAATTGCTAGATGAAAATGAATCTTATTTCACTGAAGTCAGGTGTCCTTCTAACAGGCCAATCTTAAATGGAAAGAGGGGAAAAATACCAATAATAAAGTAACAGTCAAGGGGACCATTTCCTGGAGAAAGTACCTCATGGGTTTTCTCCAAAATGAAAAGATAGTAATCCCAACCTCCTGAAAAAGATAAGAGAATATTAATGTGTCTTCTCCACAGTTTATTGAGCTAGATATTGTCATCTAAATTGTCCATTATAAGTAGCAACCAATAATGGCATAATAACATTGGGATGAAGGTTGCTTAGTGCTCCCTGAGATGGCTTGTTATCTTGCAGATGTTTCATTACCGAAAACAGGTAACATCATCAGGGCTAGTTGTTTTCTGAAGCATTTGATGCAATAAAAGAAAATACGTGTAGATCAGGGTTGAAATGAGGGATCCTAGACTAGCACAACCAAGTTCAGAGAGCACCAAGGATCTCTCATTTTAACCTTGAGGTACAAATATCCTCCTTTACTGGTAACACGGTGATGGTTTGGTCCAACATAGAAAATCAATGGGGATCAATGACGGAACAAATATAGAAAGGGAGGAAACTATTTGACGATGGGTTTGACTCAATATCATAGGATAGGCCTTACCAGAGCAAGATTCGAGCAGCTGGATTCTAGGCTTCAAAAATTTCAGCAATGGGTTCCCTGCCCCGTTGCTGGGTGAGTGTGACCTTGGTAGGCGTGGCCTAGTGGGCCTCCTGCACCATGGTGGGGTGTTTTTGCCTTTCCCAGGGTCTGGAGGCTTTCCTCCAGCCTCTGGGAGGGCAAAAACTGCCTCACCCAGGCTCCAGAGGCCATCCGGAGGCTGGAAACAGGCCCATTTTTGAACTTCCAGGAGGCCCATTTTTTCCCCCTCCCCGAGCCTCCTGCATTTACCTCACATCCAAAACGGGCCGTATGGAGACTCCTGGGAAGGACGGGATGGGCAGGGTGGGGTGGGGCCAGACAGGGGTGGGATTTGGCGGTTTGTCGAACCAGCCATAATGTTAGCTACGGGTCCGCCTGAACCCGGGCGAACCTGTAGCAGCCCACCCCTGATTCTATATTCAGACATGTGGTACCTTTTGAGAGAACATGTATTTGTGAAGCATCAAGATAGAAGACATGTCATATTCAATTGTCAATTATATGCCTCAGCAAGAGCGTAATACTTATAGACACTATATGAGGGAATTGTGCACTGGAAGTCTAACCAAAGATTATCTTATTTCTTTCAAGGCACAAAAAGATATGGAGTCACTAGAAGTATTATGTTTATACTCCATGTCTGTCCAAAAGAGAACACATTTTAGAGAACACATTGAGCATACTTGTAAAGGTAATGAATTCAGCCCAAAACTCACTGGTTTTGAACATTAATATTTATTTTATTATTTATTATGCAAATTTATATAGCCAACCAACTTACACACAGGTGACTCTGGACAGCTCACACTATTATACATCCCTGCATTTTATTTTATCTTATACTATCTTATTTTACTCATTTGTCTTTACTTTATCTTACCTTACTACATTTTATTCAGTTTTATCTCACCAGAGTCTCTTTTACTTCATTTTGCTAATCTCATTTTATTGTATTTTACAGTTGAGCATCTCAAAGCATACTCATAGTTTGAGATGCTCAACTGATTATTCAATAAAGTATTATTGTATTGAGTGCCTTGGACTGAGAGGAGGAGAAAAAACAAGAACGTTTTTATTGGATGAAACTGATGAGATCTCCAAAAAAGAGAGAGAGAAGCTTAAAGAACAAAAGCAATCATGAAACTGATCATGGATTTGGAAGAAGCAATATATCTTAGAAGTAGATAAGCTGTGGCATTCCAGATTTCGCTGAACAATGAGTCCAATTTCTCTAGAAAGCATGGCCCATGGTGAGGGATGCTGGAAACTTTATTTTAGCAACATCAGAAGTGTCACATTCCTTATTCCTCCAGCCTCTTATGATTCACCCCAAATCTCCGAATGCCTTCTTTGTGACTGCTGAATTTTAGATTTCATCTTCTCTATCCAACTTTCTCAAAGGCCATAAACTCTATTTCAGAAGCTGTTAAGTATGACTATAATTTAATCATACGTAACTATATTTAATTGGACACGTTGCTGCTTTTGACTGTGTATTTTTTTTCTTTTTGGCACTCATGTCAGAAGCACCGAAGCTCTTCTGGGTTGAAAAGATCAGCCAGTGAAATCAGCACTGCCCTGGACATGCCCAGTTGGGAGCTCCTTTCAGGTCCCGAGTGTCAGGGCTCCAAATAACAGACCCAATGCCATCAAAACCCTGAGGCTTAGAGTTTCCTCAAAGCATGAATTTATTAGGAATGTCATACTGGCACAGCTGGTGAAAACCCAACTCTGAAGGACCGAAGTTTTCCCCACCCAAATCAAAACCCAAAGTTCTTTCCCCTAGACCACATGCCCGTCATGTGGTTCAACCAGGTTGCAGCCACCATCCAGGCTGGCTTTGATCCAATGACTCTCCAACACATGGTAGAACATCCTTAGCTCCCACAGGAAAACATGTTATTTTGGCTGCACATCCCTCCAGCTGTCTCTACCTCCCCGGGTGGGCTGCTGGAGGTTTGCAAGGGTTTGGGAGAGCCCCTAGCTAAGATTTTGGGCAGTTTGGAGAACCCCCAAATCCCACTTCTGCCTGGCCCCGCCCCGCCCCGACCACCCCACCCCTCCCAGAAGTCCCCACACAGTCTGTTTTGGATGCAGGTAAGTACAGGGCATGCACAGAGGCTCAGAGAGTGCAAAAAACAGGCCTCCCAGAAGTTGAGGAAGGCCAGAAATGGGCCTGTTTCCAACTTCCAGAGAGCCTCTGGAATGCAGGGAGGCTGTTTTCGCCTTCCCGGAGGCTCGAGGAAAGCCTTCAGAGCCCAGGGAGGGCAAAAATGCGCTCCCGATCATGGTGCAAGATGCTGACTAGGCCACACCCACCATGGCCATGCCCACCCAGGAACCGGGCAGAGAACCCATTGCTAAAATTTTTGAAGCCCACTCCTGACTTCACCCTCATGTTCCCACAGCTGCATCCAGCCTTGCTGTGGCAGCCCCAAAGATGCTCCCAAAATGGCTTCAGGGCTGATACCTGGAAGAGCTGGAGCGAAGGACAAGAGCTCAACTCCACCTGATGGCAGCTCTCGGGTCTCAAACACGGCCTTGCTAACCTCTTGCCCAATGTTCCAACCACTTGAGCACTTCTTGACTGTGCTCATGAGCGGCTAAGAGTAAGAATAATTGTGTTTACATTAGGTAGTCTCCTTCAAGTTACAAGGCAGATTTGAATTTATTTTTCCCCCAGTGCTTGTGAGACATTTGGGATGAAGATGAACATACCATTTAATCAATCACAACATCTCCTTGGTTGGGACAGAATCACAAGGCTGTTTCGTAGCAATCTTTCTAGTACTGCGTTGGAACTAAATTTCCCTTCATTTTTCACCGTTGGCCATGATAGTTAAGGCAACATTTGGCGACTGTAATTTTTCATGTTGCTGTTTTCTATCTCAGCTTTCTCCATTTCAGTACCCTCCATTTCTCTTCACACAACTTCTCCTATTATCAATCATTGGCTATAGGTCATGGCTAATGGGAACTGTAGTCCCTCATGTCTGAAGACCCTCGCGTAGTACAAATATTCTTTATTATCTGACCATCAATCTGAAATAGATTTCAAAGTCTCCAGTCATTTCTCGTTTTATTTAGCATCTTCTCCAGGGATTCTTAACCTATGGCCCATAGACCAATCATGGGTTTGTGGATAGGCTTCAGATTACTCCTAAACTAATTCTCAACTCATTTTTATTTTCTTAAATTTTCTTCCCCTTAATGTCTATGGCGATTCTTAGTCATCCAGGTCATGGTTATCCCAAAGGTGCTTTTTTCAAGAGGCAACTGGACTTTCTGGTTTTTCTTTGAAGACGTTTCGCTTCTCATCTAAGAAGCTTCTTCAGCTCTGACTGGATGGTGGGGAATGGAAGCATTTATGCTTCTTGCAG
This sequence comes from Pseudonaja textilis, assembly GCF_049901715.1. Classification (NCBI taxonomy): domain Eukaryota; kingdom Metazoa; phylum Chordata; class Lepidosauria; order Squamata; family Elapidae; genus Pseudonaja; species Pseudonaja textilis. The sequence continues at coordinate 10,112,270 of NC_141996.1, forward strand.
ACAGCTGGCCATTTGTGTTCTTTTAGCAGGTCATTAAGGTCATCTGGAGGTTTATCTGTGTTCTTAGGGTCACCTGAGTGGTGCAAATTGGTGTGGAGCCTTCTTGGGATTGTTGTTGATGATGATGATGTTGTATTCCTCCATCTCTGTTGAGAGAGGGCTGTTCAATTTTGACATGGATGGCCTCTTTAACCCCTCTTTCAAACCAGCAATCATCTTTGTCTGAAGTATGGACTTTGTTGTCTTCAAAAGAATGGCCTGTGTTTTTTAAATTCAGATGGACCGCCGAATTTAGTCCTGATGTGTTTGTTCTCCCATGTTGTGCCATGTGTTTATGAGGTGGTTGTTTGGTTTCTCCAATGTACAGATTTGCACATGGCTCACTGCATTGTACTGCATATACCACGTTGCTCGGTTTCTGTCTAGATGTTCTCTTCCTCTTACTTTAAAAAAATGCTTCCATGGGGGGAAAAAATAAAAAGAATGTTATTAAGGTATTGCTTCACTTAAATCAAGTATAGGGTAGCATTGGCTGCTGTATTAAATGAAGTAATATGTAATTGTCATCATTGCCATGTTATTGCATTTAGAATAGTTTCCAGTTGATAGAAATCAAAGAACCAATGTACATAGCTAGATTCTACATGCTTCCCCCCAAAAGGTGATTTCTCCTTCATTAGGAACTTATTGAAATGTTAAATATTTCATGAATGAGCAATAATAATTACGGGTTCTGTGAAGTTTAAGACTGTATAAGTGCCGTATAGTATTTCGGCATTTATTAGACTTCAATCCTGCCAACAACAGTGTGACTACTTCACAGTATGTGGCTGATTTGAGGCAGGTCAGAGATGAACATCTTCAGATTCAAAAATTGGCAGAATCGGGACTTCTGCAAATTAGTATGACGTTTTGAGGGGGGAAAGTATGGTTTTTTTCAAAGGAAAAAAATAACAGCTTGAAATCAGAAAACATTTTTAAAAAATGTTTATAAATATTGTACATTAGTTAGATAATATAGAGAAAGTTAGAAACTAATACAGATAGTCCTTGACTTACAACAGTTCTGTCAGGGTTCTGACAATCCACCCCCATTCAAACCATGACTAGATAGATAGATAGATAGATAGATAGATAGATAGATAGATAGATAGACAGACAGACAGACAGACAGACAGACAGACAGACAGACAGACAGGGATGTAAGGTAGGTAGATAGATAGATAGATAGATAGATAGATAGATAGATAGATAGATATAGATAGATAGATAGATAGATAGATAGATAGATAGATAGATGATGGATGGATGGATGGATAGATAGATAGATAGATAGATAGATAGATAGATAGATAGATAGATAGATAGATAGAACTCTTTATGGTTGGACACACAAGGAATTTGTCTTGGTGCAAATGCTCTCAGTATACATAAAAAGAAAAGATACATTTGTCAAGAATCATAAGGTACAACACTTAATGATAGTCAGAGGGTACAATAAGCAATCAAATCATACTAGGAAACAGTCAATATAAACCGTAAGGATACAAGCGACAAAGTTACAGTCACATGTGGGAGGAATGGACGATAAGGAGTGATGAGAAGAATAACTGTAATAGTAGTGCAGATGTTATAAATAGTTGGACAGTGTTGAGGGAATTATTTGTTTAGCAGAGCGATGGTGTTCAGGAAAAAACTGTCCTTGTGTCTAGTTTTTCTGGTGTGCAGTGCTCTATAATATCGTTTTGAGGGTAGAAGTTGAAACAGTTTATGTCTGGGATGTAGGGGTCTGTAAATATTTTCACAGCCCTCTTTTTGACTCATGCAGTATTGACATCCGTGAGGTAGACAAATGTTTCTCTCATTATGTAATATATATATTACCTTCTAGTAGATATAAAAAGGGGTTTGTACAGAGATTCTCTTTTTCTCATCCTAAACAGCCTCGGTAGAATTCCTTGGTAACTGTACGGTAAGCTCTGGTGAAGTTCTTCATTTTAGGATCTTGCTTCTTTAACTTTGCCATCCCTGTTTCAATAATATAAAGAGTTTTGGCTAACTGTCAAAAAAAAAAGTTTTAATTTTTAAGTCCCCAACTTCTTCAAATGCTATCATCTATTGCATCTTTTTATTACTTCCACTTTATTTTTAAAGTCGTGATCCTTTTCCTTAACAATCACTGAATCAGCAAGATGGGCAGCATAGAACTTAGTACTGATTAAAACAATCAATCAATCAGCTATCAATTACCAGCACTTGCATCAAATTTATGCTTCAGAAAGGTAAAGTTTCCCCTTGCACGTACGTGCTAGTCGTTTCAATTATTTGTTTAGCAGAGTGATGGCATTCAGGAAAAAACTGTTCTTGTGTTTAATTGTTCTGGTGTGCAGTGCTCTACGACATCATTTTGAGGGAAAGAGCTGAAACGGTTTATGTCCGGGATATGAGGGGTCTGTAAATATTTTCACAGCTCTCTTTTTGACTCCTGCAGTATACAGGTCCCCGATGGAAGGCAGGTTGGTAGTAATTGTTTTTTCTGCAGTCCTAATTATCCTCTGAAGTCTGTGTCTGTACTGTTGGGTTGCAGAACCAAACCAGGCAATTATAGAGGTGCATCTAGCCACATCTCTCAGAGTTTAAAAAAATCATTTATTAGGAGTGAACATGCCAGCGTTATCTGGATGCAGCCAACTCTCAGACACAGCATTCATCTCACCCTTGACCCTGGTCTTCCCCCACCCCCTGGATGCATATTCTCCAATGGGACACATCCATAGCCAAGAGTTCATCAATTATGCTCTCCAGTAACAATCTTGCGTGCCAGAAGCTTCGACCACCTAGCAATTTTCTATGAAAATATTTAAGGTAAGCATTGCTTCCCCCACTCCCTTTCTGCTGACAACTCTAAAAGACCAGAGAAATATTTTTGAGTTGACAAGTTCATTTAGTGACCATTCAAAGTGACAACGGCACTGAAAAAAGTGACTTATGACTATTTTTCACAGTTACAAACTTTGCAGCATCCCCGTGGTCATGTGATCAAAATTTAATGCTTGGCAACTGGTTCATATTTATGACCATTGCTGTGTTCCCAGGTCATGTACATCCCCTTTTACAACCTTCTGACAAGAAAAGCCATTGGAGAAGACAGTTCACTTAACAACTGTGTTATTAATTACCAACTGCAGTGATCCACTTAACAATGGTGGCAAGAAATGTCGTAAAATGGGGCAAAACTCGCTTATCAAATTCTTACTCAACAACATATATTTTGGGCTCAGTTGTGGTCATAAGTCAAGGACAACCTGTACCTGTAATGTCTCTTCTCTTTCTCCTTGTTTTCCACCAATTTAGTATGAGTGTTTTGCAATTTTAAACTGAAGTAACCTAACATATACATATTTTTCCTCATCACGTAGGAGTTTATTAGAAAAAGTCTAAAATTTCAAAGAAGAGGCTGAGCACCGAAAACTTTTTAAGAGCCAAGGTATCATTTCTTTCAAAAGCTTTGGTAAGACAATGATCAAGGAAGCATATATAGAAAAGACCACTCAATCTGATTTTGACACACAAAGAATCTTTTCAAAAACTGAGAAGTGAATGACACGGATAAAACACACAAAGAAAATTAAATTCAGAAACCATTCATGAGTGAACATTTCTTATATTAAATATGAAATTGTATTTCAAATGTAATAGATTAGTCTCATAATTACCAGTGATTACTGAAATATTACACTAATGGCATGCAAATTAGAGGTACTCTCTTATTAGATATGATCATTATAAGAAAAAATGTACTCTATTAAATTGATGTCAAATTTTAAAAGTGCCTAAATAGCACTGTATGCATCCCAATCCTTCAATATCCAATATGAATTTTAGTTCATCTACACCAGTTACTGCATATGGATTTTAGACTTCATTCCAGGGTAACTCTTGACCCATGGAATCTAAAATAAAACCGCTATCAATACTTTATTGTCTTTATAAAAGAAATACTGGAAACTGTCCAACTGCATTCATATAACAACATATAGTCTTACTGAATGTTCAAATTATTATCTTTGCTGTTCAGCTAACCATGCAGAAAGATAGAGCATTGTAGTTGTCTAATCTTGAATACTCACCCTAGTCCTAAAATTCTAAATGCTATTTTTTAGCAAATCTAAGGACAGAGAACAGGTCCCATGAAATGGGCAGGAGCTGAACCAACAGTGGGATCCTACCTGTTCAGTGATTGCACTCACACACCTAATGCACATGCACCTAATGCACGCACAGCTTTCTACACGGCAGCTTTCCACACTGCAGGACCAATCAGCTGAGAGGAGAAAGAAGACAAAAATTCAGGGATGGGTGGGAGGGCCGACCCTATGCCTTTCTCTTTTTTCCCTCTCTCAGCTGATTGTCGGAGGCTTTTTGTTTTACTACCAGTTCAGCTGAACCGGTCCGAACCACTAGCAAACCACCGCTGAGCTGAACTGAAGAAAGATATATTTAATCTACATTACAGTGAGGCAGGTTAAGAATCGATAATGGAGACACAAGCTTGCATTCACCAAAAAGGAAAGAAAATATGAAAAGGGGTATATCTGTAAGAAAGGATATTCAATCAAATATTTACAGCAGGGGTGTCCAACTTTGGGAACTCTTAGACCTGTGGACTTCAACTTCCAGGATTCTCCAGCCAGCGTGGAATTCTGGGAATTGAAGCCCACAGGTCTCAATGTTGACTAGGTTGGACATCCTTGGTTTACAGTATGGGTTTTTTTGGGGGGGAGGCAGACCGCAGATTGAAGAGATCTGAAAAAGTAGTAAATAGTTGCTAGAAAGAAAGTGTTTCTTTCATAGTTTGCACATTTGCATGATTGGCTAAATGGAAGCAAATAGGTTAGCTTAGGGAGACACACAGGCCATGGGATGACCAAATATAAGATATCATTTTGTTCAACTTTACATTTTTCCAATCTTCAATTGGAAGAAGGAGCTTAAGTTGGAATGCTGGAGCTAAGCTTCAGATTGATTAGTGAACCAGGGAGCGGGGGAGTAGTTCCGTTGGCTTCTGTTGGAGGAAACTGGAGAAGGGTAGAGTCAGGCTGGGCAAAACAGGGAAGAGGTAGAACAAGGGCAAGTGGGTTCAGAGGAACACACAGGCCCACCCCCTCTTCATCCTAGGGCACGCAGGGAAGAACGGAGAAGAGAGCAATGTGGGTTGCATGGCTGACGAGGGAGGAGAGGGCCCTGATTCCCTTCATAAGGCACACCTGGGGGGGAGCTTAAAGGAAAGGCAGTTGCAAGCTGCATTTTCCAGGAACAAACATTGAGTTTATCTAATGTTGGCTGCTGTTATCTGCGTTCCTGGGATCCTCCCAACTGGTTTGATTTACTGCTGTGTTACTTCACTTCTGGAACTCCTTATCATACCCTGCTGGATTTATTGCCTTATCTTGGTTTATTGGATTTATAATTTAAAGTTTTCTGTTTACAGCATTTTGGACTGGAATATCTGCAGCCAAAGGCTGTTGCAGGTTTCTGGGAGAGTTTTTCTCCGAACCAGAAGGTAACCAGGAATTGGGGCAAAGTTGGAACTAATAAAGGGACCTCTACTTATTATCTGGCTGGGTTGTCTTTGTGCCATGTCCTGGATCATCACACCTTAGATTTTAAATTGGTCTTCCATACATGCACATCTCCATCTATAGATGCAATCAGACAAATTTTACATCAGTCCTTACAATATTCAGAGCCAGCCCAATCTGGAATGGCACCTCGATTGGGTCTTGGACTCTGAACCTGCAGCTCACAGAAATTTAAATGTCCTAGTGGACCATCACTTAAGTATGAGCCAGCAATGTGTTTCTGCAGCCAAAAAAGCCAATGCAATCTTGGAGTGCATCAACAGAGATATAACATCAAGATCATGAGAAGTGATAATGCTGCTTTAGAAGGCAATAGCAAAGCCACACTATGATACACTGGCACAAAGCCGAAAGCACCAGCCTGAGGATGGCAAGTGGGACCTCGCCGAAATGTCGCCAAGATACACTTAATCTTACACGGGAAAAGACCCGAACACACCTAGACCTACACACACACACACACACACACACACACACACATATGCTGAGACCTTAGAAAGTGTGCAGAGAACAGAAACAAAGATAATAACAATAGCACTTAGACTTATATACCCTTCATAGTGTTTTACAGCCCTCTCTAAGAAGTATGTTAGCATACTGCCTCCAACAATCTGGGTCCTCATTTTATTGACCTCAGAAGGACAAAAGGCTGAGTCAACCCTGAGCCACTCAGAATCAAACTCTTGGAGTGAGCAGTGAGTTAGCTTGAAGTACGTACTGTATTCTAACCACAGCACCACTGTGGCTCTTAATAAAGGGTCTGGAGAGTAAATCATATGATGAACAGTTGAGGGACATAGGTATGTCTAGCACAGGGGTGTCAAACTCAATTTCATTGAGGGCTGCCTCAGGGTTATGTTTGACCTCGAGGGCCCAGAGTGAGCATGGCCAGGGTGGACGTGGCCAGGGTGGCGTGGCCAGTTCAACGCCACTCGTTTCAGGGGTGCCTGTGGAAGCCCTAGCGCTCTACCAGAAAAAAATGGGCTCCTGAGCTCTGTTTTTGGCTTTGATAGCCTCCTGCAACTCTCTGCCAGCAAAAACAGAACTTGGGAGGGCCACATGGCATTCCCAAGCTCCATTTTCACTGGCAGAGGCACTGCGGGCTGGTCCTTCACGGGCCAGATCGAAGCATCCCACAGGCCGGATTCAACCTGCAGGCCTTGAGTTTGACACTCTTGGTCTAGTGTATCAAAGAAAAGAATTAGGGGAAACATGATAACTATCTTCTAGTACCTGAGGGGCTGTCACAGAGAAGAGAGGTCCAACTTGGTCTCCAAAGCACCAGAAGGTAGGACAAGAAGTAATGAGTCAAAGCTTGTTAAAAAAGAGACCCAACCTTACTAGAAGTAAGGAGAAATTTTCTGATGGTGAGAACAATTTATGCACTCACATACAATGACATCCACAAATCTGGAGCATTCTGACTTCACAATGCAAACCCCGCCCTTCATATACATACATGCTATGTCCCAACACATGCAAAAAAATAGACTGAATTTGCATCACAATGTTGTGGTGCACACTTTGTCCTCTACAATATTTCTTTTTTCCTTCTCCCTGGACATCCATGGCTGCATTGCAATCTAAGATAAACAGCCTGTTAAGCTGACAGTTTAAAATTAAGCACTCAATCCTTACTGGAGCATACCCCAAATGCACAAAAGAAAAGGTAAAATGCAATATGTTCTAAAATACAGTGTCAGCAAAAAAAAATCCCCAGAAATTTTAATATAGCTTCTGTATCTAAAGTTCCAGCCATAGGTAAATTGACCCATAAACCAGAGAGATGCTAAATAACTGAACAGGAAGTTTGCTGATTTTAGAAAACAAGTGAAGGATTGAATGTGAGGAAAATAAATTCCATTACAGTCAGTGGCCTCAGCTGAAAGGAAGATGCCAATCTTGGTGTGGGATAATTTTAAAACAAATCATCCTTTTTGCTTTCATATAAGTTATATAATTTAAGAAGACGGTGGGGCTATAACACTTAGATATAACATTCCCAAAATGAAGCTTGTTCTGCTGCTTAAAGCAAATTTGTACAAGGAAAAAATCAAGAGATTGGCCTCCTCTGACCTCAGATCTGACCACTTTTGACCTCCATTCAATCACTATTAGGGCCACAAAACTTTTTTTTTTCTTAGACTAGTAGAAGTCTGTAGAAATTCTCAGTCATCCAGGTCATGATTATCCCAAAGGTGCTTTTTCAAGAAGCAACTAGACTTTCTTGTTTTTTCTTTTAAGACAGATAACAGAAAACAGATAATCAGAGTTGGAAGGGACCTTGTAGGTCATCTAGTCCAACCCCCCACCCAAGCGGGAGACCCTACACCAGGGGTGGGTAACTATTATGAATTATGGACTTCAACTCCCAGAATTCCTGAGCAAGCCTAGCTCAGGAATTCTGGGAGTTGAAGTCCATAATTCATAAAAGGGCCATAGTTGCCCACCCCTGCCCTACACCATTTCTGACAAATGGAAGTCCAAGATGTTTCACTTCTCATCCAAGTAGCTTTTTCAGCTCTGACAGGATAGTGAAGCTTTCTGAAAAGGCACCTTTGGGACTTGGACTAGTAGCTTACTAGAAGCTTCAATTTCAAATTATAATTAAAAAAACTACAGCACTGATGGGGTGTAACAGATGTCCTTCCAGATGTGGACACATTACAAATCCAAGAAGTTCTAGCCAATACTAGAGGATGTTGCTTAGACAATACTTCAGTAACATCTGGAGGGTCACAGTTTCCCCACATTGGGAATATATACATTTTTCAGTCGAGGAAAATTGTGAACTTTTTCGTCTGGAGCAACAGATGGTGTTACCTACAAGTTAAGAGAATAAACTATGATCCCAGACAATGGCTTAAATATAATTTTACATACAAATTAGTGCCAAGTCGCTATCTTTCAAACTCTTATCTGTAATGCTGAGTTAATCAAACACGCACGAAAAGTGTCAGAACAGTTCATTTGAAATTAAACCTTTCATTTAGAGAGGTCCTGATTTGAGCCCATCTAAAAATATTTTGAGCAGAAGAGAGAAGCACAATAAGACCAGTTCCTAAGGGCAATTACATGCATCTTCTATGGGGAAGAAATATAAAAGAAGTCCAAGAACATCTTTTCAAACAGATTCAGCATACATCCTAGGCCAAACATTTGCTAAGATCGTTATAATCACACAAAGTTGTAAGAAAATATTGCAAGATTCCTTAACATGCATATTAAGTATGCTTCCGCTAAACTTCATTGTCTTGGGGAAGAAGAGGAAAACAAAATGGCGGTCCCAGCGTTATGATTACAGCATTGCTTTTTCTACATGTATTAAGATATCCAAAAAGAGAATATTTATAGCTCAGAGTTGAACTTTCGAGTCCTTGGTGCTCTGTGAGCTTGGTGGTTTTCTTGCAAATGTTTAATTATCTAATTATGTTACATCAGAGCAGTACTAGTATGTGTCAACATCCTATGCAAGAGCCAAGGTTTCATTCATATCACTGGGACTGCCATCTTGCTTCTTGAGGCAGTTGCTGACTATAACCATAATTTTTTAAAAAAGCCAACACTGAATAAACTAAGAACTACTTTGAAGACCTCTAAGGTACCTTCCAACTCTATTATTCTGTAAGCTTACAAACACGAGATCGAAACCTCAATGCTAATCCATAATGCCAAAGATTAACTGTTTACAACAGAGAACAGAAACAACCGTGCTGTCCAACAGTTAACTGAATTCTTGAACGAGAGTCACAGATTTCCTGATATTGAAGAACTGCACAGCCCATCAACCCAAGCTCAATTACCCATTCACTCCAGTTGCATCCTTGGACTTTTTCCATTAATGACTAGAACTTGCTAGATCTTCCATTTGTGTCTGAAATATTGTGGCTAGGAATGGATCATTATGATTTTAAGTACTGGGGTTTTGGCCTCCTCTTGTGATGGGGCTGGATGACAATCTGACTTGCTTCATTCTATGCTTGTGAGTCTTGAAAACACCAGAGGTCTTCAGTTAGATATATGTGACCCTAATCCCTGGATTGGTTTCTCCTCCGACAAATAGAAAGAAAGATCGTCAAGTATTTGAAATGCAGTGCAGGGAATTGACTGGCAAAGGACAAAACTCATTTCATTCCCTAAGGTCAACTTTCAAGGGGATGAAGTAGCAGATGTTGAAGACAAGGGAACAATTAAAAAGATTACCTTCTCTCATGCAAGTATGATGAGCTCTGTTCTCCTAAGCTGATCATTTTGTTCAAACTTATTTTCTGACAGCATTCTTTTCCTCTCTATAGTATGAGTCATTTTTAACTTCCAGGAAAGACCCAATAGTTTTGTTCAATCAATGCTCAGTTTCACTTGTGCCTACTGAAGCCCAACTACACAATATCACTTATCTTTGCTCTCTTAATATTCTCATTGTTCATGTAGTAAGGTTTAAAATAATTTCCTTTTCCTTGGAATGATGTATGATCCAGTAGAAATTATGTCAGAGATGTGTAGTTCAAAATCAGTTCCACCACACCCAGATGTTCCCCTGACTAACCAGATCCCATAATTTCTATACATAAAAGTGAAATGCCACTCATGCATCATCACAAAATCTCCAGAACCGTAAAGCCTACAAATTTGAAATTTGGCACGTATGTTCCTCTTGGCTTCTAGGTGCTCACTAAGAAAGGATTTTTCAAAATGACTTATCAGAGCATTAATATTTCCTATGTTATTATTAACATGCTCTGATGCTAAGGAGTTCTACTCCTCCTCCCCACCTGAAAGAAATCTGTTCCAAATGCAAAACACAAGCAGAGGTGAGGAGTTTCAGTTTTAGTTTCACAGCAGCAACCAGTTTTAGTACAGAACAGTTGAGCTAAGCCACGCTCAGGCTTCTTGCTGTCTCCTTCTTTCTCACACAGCAGATACTGCTTCAGTTTCCAAACAGCCCTCAACTCTCTCACACACTGACAGGACACTAGCCAGATGAATACCAATGGATGCTCGTAGGCAGAGGCACAATTTTTCCCCTTATTTTCCTCCCCCAAAACTAAGCCCGCTCACATAGTTTCGTAGCAAAGCACATGTATTGAGCTAGTACATAATATTTAAAGATGTCCATAAGTGTAATTTGATCTCTTCAAAATGATATGATGGTGCACAGTGTTGCTCACAGTGAAATCTCAGAAGTTCCTCTTTTGGGCGTAACAGATTAAAAATTATAATCAGATTGTGATTATGTCAACAGCAAATTTTTACCAATGTAACAAATGAACTTGGCTCCCTTTTAAAGTAATTGAATCATTTTGATTGCCTAAAATGTAGTCCAGGGTTATAATAAGCAATTGTGAAGGACCCGAGACTGTAGGGATTTCTAGAGACTTTAAATAATTTCAAGAAGGCCTTTTTTTCTTGTTAATTTCAAAAAAAATGTTTATCTTTTAAAGCTTTCAGGCACACAAGTGTCTGTAATAAGTACAAGGCTATGCACTGTTTCAGATTCAAAAGCAAAAGGATGCTTCAAGAGTAAAAGGAGCAAATTGAAAACCCTTATACTAAACACTTATCTTCCAGGGGTTGAACAAGAGGGCAACGCTGGATCAAAGAGGAACTTGATTTAGTAGTAAAAATATGATTTTAAAAAATAGAAATAACAGGAAGAGTATAAGACATAAAAGCAACATCTTGGGGGTCATAAAAATGCTGCAGAATGTAATGAAGATAGCTTGGCTGAAGATATCAAGTCCTCCAGACATTCTCTGTTTTGAAACCAAATAAAATTATAGATAGTATTCAGTTTATTTACTCCGAACTAGCTTTTTTTCCCTTTAAATTAACTTGTTGTTTTGCCCCTATTGACTCCACATTTTAAGATCAATTGATGGATTGATTGATGGATTAATTATGTGATGACCCGGAGTGTGGCACAAAGGCAACACAGTCACATAAGTAAGAAAAGTCCCTTTAATACCTCCAACTTTCCCCCCAATGTCCAGTTACTTCGGCTGGAGAAAAATCAGTCTTTAAGTGGAGGAAATTCAGTCTGAAAACAAAGTACATATAAACTGTAAATAAAAATCAAACCATGCTGCAGCAATTAACTGGACAGGGCACGATAAGGAATTGCAGACTTCAAAGGCTAACAAAACAAACAGAGTTGGGAAGATGCCAGAAACACAGATAAACCTCGACAAAACAAGATAATACATGATTTGTTTCCAACAAGTTGCTGTGCGCAAACTCCCCTTTTAAACACTGTGTTCCCAGCTGCAGCTGATGAAGGGAATCAGGGCCCTTTCCTCCTCCATAAGCCACACAACTCATGTTGCTCCCTTCTCCATTCCTCCCTGATGCCCTAGGATGAAGAAGAAGTGAGCCTGGATCTTCCTCTGAATTCCCTCTGCCTTGCTCTACCTCTCCCCTGCTCTGCCCAGCCAGACTGTGCCTTTCCCCAGTTTCTTCCACAGCCAATGGAGCCACACTCCCAGTCCCAGTCAGCTGCTTGGCCTCCCCCTCAGAATCAGATTCCAACAGGGGCATGACAAATTTAGACATCCAAGGATTTCAGAAAACATGGTGGTAAATGCCTAGGATTTCTGAGGTATAGAAAAATAAGATTATTAAAATAAGATTATAAAATGTCATGGAGTCTTAGTAGGCTTGTTTGGTGATGATTTTATATTTAAAAAGTGCCATAATTTGGCAGTTTGTGTGTAATTTCAACAGTGTGACTTTAATGAGCTGAAGAAAATGGTTACCTTAGAACAGGGGTGTCAAACTCACGGCATCACAGCAGCGTCACATGACATATTGGGAGTTTTTTTCCCCTTCACTAAAATGGGTGTGGGCATGGCCAGTGCATGATGCATCTGGCCCTTGGAAGAATGCCTTAGAAGAATGCCCCAAGAAACAGGGAGTATAGGACCTATTGGTTTCAAGTTGATAATCCTTAAGTTATGTAAAACTCTTTAAATATAAAGTTTAAAAATTAGATTCAGTGACTTACTCACATTATTTTCTTTAGTTCAAGGACACATTTTGAAAAACCAGTGGTTCTGAACTCAGGCAGGAATCTGAATGAATCGTGTTCAGAAAAGATTCCCACTGGAATCTCTGATCAAAATTTCTGTAGGTCTGCCTTCAAGAATTTTCAATCTTTATCCAGCTCACAAAGCACATTTTTAATGTTCCTATTTTTAGCTGTACACATGGTGGGTTGTGCTTTTGTTATTCAAGGCTTTTGCCATGAGAGTTGATGGATTTAATATGGTATAGTGATGTCTATTCAGCTTCTTGTTCTGTCCAGGAGGAAAAACAAAAGAGAATATTGAGTAATTTTTTTAAAAAAATAGATAATATTGTTTTTCAAATGTAGCCAGGAAAAAGCAAGCATGTAGGCATTCTTCTCAAAATGACCAGAATGGTATTTTTGTATGTAACATTTTTATTTGATATTAAACAACACATAACTCATTGGAACATCATTTCAAAGATAATTTCTTACTGAAAGAGAAAAACAGAATTACTAAGGGCAGGCAAAAAAGCAGGAATGGGAATGACTGCTGTGTTCCCCTTTGATTTTCCTCATAGGTTGGTAAAATGAGGACTCAGATTGTTGGAGACAATATGCTGACTCAGTTTATAAACTGTTCAGAGAATGCTTTAAAGCACTAAGGAGCAGAATATAAGCCTAAGTGCTATTGAAATTAGAATCAGAATAGAGCTGGAAGGGACCTTGGAGTAGGGGGTGGGTGGGCTGCCACCGGTTCACCCTGGTTCGAGAGACCTGGTTGTTAATTTTACGGCTGGTTCAGCGAACTGGCAAATCCCATCCCTGGCTAGCCCCACCCACCCTGCCCTGTTCCACCCAGTATTCCCCACATGGCCCATTTTGGATATAGTGCAGGGCCTGCACAGAGGCTCAGGGAGGGCAAAAAACAGACCTCCCGGAGGCTCTGGAAGGCTGGAAATGGGCCTGTTTTGGGCCTCCAGAGAGCCTCTGGAGCCTGGAGAAACTGTTTTCGCCTTCCTGGAGGCTCAAGGAAAGCATCCAGAGCCCAGGGAGGGTGAAACATGGGTCTTCAAGAAGTTCCAGAAGGCCAGAGCCCAGGAAAGCTGTTTTCACCCTCCCAGAGGCTCAAGAAAAACCTCTGGAGCCCAGGGAGAGCAAAAATGCCCCCCCTACAGCCCATTTTCACTCCCAGGTCAGGGCAGTGCAAGAGTTGACTAGGCCATGCGCACCATGGCCATGCCCACCCGGCAACCAGGCAGAGAATTGGTTGCTAAATTTTTGAAGCCCACTCCTGCCTTGGAGGTCTTCTAGTGCAGCCGCCTGCTTAAGCCAGAGGTCCTATACCATTTCAGACAAGTGATTCTTACAAGTGACTCTTCCGTCTCTTCTTAAAAACCTCCGGTGATAAAGCACCCGCAACTTCTGAAGGCAAGCTATTTATAAACATTGCTATTTATATATCTAGCTCAACCTTCTATTTATTTTATCTCTATCTCACATTCCAGTACCAATCTTCTGATATTTCTCAGAAGTCTGGCTATTTTTAAAGATGGCCAGATATCACTTGTATTACCAAAAAAACTGTACCCCTTCCTTGTCTTTAACCAACATATGTTTTAGAACTCTCTTCAAGCATGTTAATTAATAGGACCGACATATCTGAACAGAAAGTTTAATCACATCTTTCTGCCCCTGAGCAATAATCTTTTTAGTTATCGATAATAAGAACACCATAATTAAGAGCACATTATGAACATTCACTAAAATGTTTGTCGATGGAGGCATGTTAGAGACAGAGGTGGTATTCAGCCAGTTCTGATAGGTTCTGGAGAACTGGTAGCAGAAATTTTGAGTAGTTCAGAGAACCGGTAAATACCACCTCTGACTGTCCCTGTCCCCATCTATTCTCTGCCTCTTGAGTCCCAGCTGATCAGAGTCCCAGCTGATTGACTGGGTCTTCTTTTGTAGCCCTGCAAAGGAGAACGGAGCTGGAAAGCAGGTTAGTGGGGTGGGGAGGGAATGATGATTTTGCAGTATCCTTCCCCTGCCACGCCTACCAAGCCATGCCCATCAAGCCACGCCACACCCGCCAAGCCATGCCCACAGAACTGGTAGTAAAAAAAATGAATACCGCCACTGGTTAGAGAGGAAGAAAGATGACCTTTGCAGAAGTATACAAGACCCTGAGAAAGAAGATAATATTTGGATATAGCTCAGAAAGACATCTTCTTGCTTCACTGGGATATAAAAATTGTCAGCAGCAAACCACAATCAGACTTCCAAGTTTCTGTTATTATAGCCAATTTCAAAGTACTTTTCGCTTTCCTGCAGTTTTTATTTCATGATCTGGTTTACTGAACAGCATATCCGCCCAGCATCCCTTCTCTTCTCCCAAAATACTCTCTGATAGTTTATACCTGACCTTGCTTTTGATTTTCTTAATAGGAGTCACCTTGAGTTATGGGATGCCTTTGAGGTTACAAAGGTTATTCTTAAGGCCAAAGCTGTTCATTATCACATGCTGGATTACCCCTCCTTTTTTTTTAATTAAAGGAATCCTTAAAAATCAAATGTGCTAGGAACCTAATGGACCTCAAGAAAAAAATATCAGCAAATGAATTGAAATGCATGAACATCAATTTCAAAATGCAGGTAGTAAGGTATAAATTTATTTTTAATACGCTGTGTTGAAGATTATTTTTTATAACATTAAAAAGAGAAATGCAAAATATAAAGGAAGAGTTAGAAAAGGGAAAAGGAAAAAAGTGTTAAAAGCAATACAAAGAGGAAAAAAATAGAAAAAGAAAATAGAAAGATACCTATGAAAGCAGCTTCTGGTTTTTTTTACAGCATTATAAACACATTTAAAATGTGGGACATCCCTCCCCTGTCAGGTTGGCCCTGATCCTCCTGACCTTTCTGAAAATCCTAAAGACCTGGTTCTGCCAGTTAGCTTGGGGCTCCAATGGGGGAGTATTGCCATGGAGGTAGTTGGTCAGTTAACAATGAGCCCATCCATCCTGCTCCCACCCACTCCCATCTTTTAATTGGGCTGTGAAGTTCTGGATTTTATGCTAGCTTATTTAAGTGGTTTACAGAGTCAGCATAATGCCCCCAACAATCTGGATCCTCATTTAACCAACCACAGAAGGATAGAAAGCTGAGTGAACCTTGAGACAGTAAGACTCAAACTGCCGAACAGCTGGCAGTCGGCAGTCAGCAGAAGTAGCCTGCAGAACTGCATTCTAACCAATGTGCCACCACTGATTACTCCATTAACCCTGACTGTCAGCTTTCCAGCTGACAAGCTGATAAGCTCAGCATCTTCAACCGCCAACCCATCATGTCCCCTTTTGTCTTATATCTCTATTTAAATCTTAAAGTGCCAGAAAGAACAATAGCAATGAAGCATCCTTCTCTTGTTCCTTTCTGTATTTCACATGGTTTAATTAATTCACCATTTACAATAATTGTGCCACTTGAAAAGTATATTATCAATTTCACTCATGTGATAAAATTCTTTCCAAAGTCCAAGAGTTCCAGAAAAAAAAAACTTGAACAAAAATTCAAATTGTCAAAGGCAATCTTTCAATAATTGGGTGTTATGAATGAGCTGAAGTTAATAATACTTTCTTTAAATATATGTAGTAGTGGCCCATTTGTTAATGCCAAAGGAAAAAAACCCAGTAGGATATATTATTATTTAGAAACACTGAAGAAGAACTTTTTCAGAGCTACATCAGTGGTCTGAAAGCTATAAAAGAATTTCCATTTCTATCAGAGGAATTCATATAAACTGCATAATTCACTGTGGCCAGAAAATTGCTTGAAAGGTCTGGTTTATTCCTGATACAGGAAAGTATGCCATTTTCTAATAGCTGCAGAAAATCCCAATTTTAGAGTAAATTATGGTGAACAAAAGATAGATTAAGCTCTTCACAACAAATATTTCCTTCAGTTCGTAGTTTGTTCCTGATGTTTGATACTTAAAACACCTTTTAAATGGATGTTGGCAATGATAATGAAGATATGACTGTAAAGTTATGAAGTGGCTTTCTGGCCTATTATTTAATTATCTTTTAACTCCCTACCTTTAAGTGGTCAACTGAATTTATTTTTCATCTATTTTTTTCCCCTTAGACTAGGATGGATATCAACAATCTAGTCCACTTTCAAACAGAACTCACTGGGTGACTGGGCCAATTATTGCCTCTCAATTTTATTTACTTCACAGTGTTTTCCTGGAGATAAAATGTTGAAAGAGTTGAGCTCAGGAAAAAATGAGATATAAATTTGACAAATAATAAATATAGTCAATCCTCATTATTCACAGATTCTGTATCTGCATATTTGCCTACTCGTAATATTTTATTTTTTATTTTTTTTATTTTATTTTATTTATTTGTCAATTGTTTACAAGATAATAAGTATAAGCGTATACATAGTTATGAATAAATGAAATGGGTACATATAAGAAAAATAAAAGAAAAATAAAAGAAACAATAGGACAGGGACGGTAGGCACGTTGGTGTGCTTATGCACGCCCCCTACAGACCTCTTAGGAAAGGGGTGAGGTCAATAGTAGACAGTCTAAGGTTAAAGTTTTTGGGGTTTGGCGAAGAAACTATAGAGTCGGGTAGAGTATTCCAGACATTGACCACTCTGTTGCTGAAGTCGTATTTCCTGCAATCAAGCTTGGTGCGGTTAACCTTGAGTTTGTATCTGTTGTGTGCTCTTGTGTTGTTATGGTTGAAGCTGAAGTATTCATTGACAGGTAGGACATTGCAATGTATGATTTTATATACCATGCTTAAATCAGACCGAAGACGGCGTAATTCAAGGTTTTCTAGTTCTAGAATTTCAAGTCTGGTGACATAAGGTATTCTACAACGAGTAGGGGAGTGGAGAACTCTTCTTGTGAAATATTTCTGGACTTTCTCAATTGTGCTAATATCAGATACGTAATGTGGGTTCCAGACTGATGAGCTGTATTCGAGTATTGGTCTAGCAAATGTTTTGTATGCTCTAGTTAGTAGTGTGATATTACCAGAGAAAAAGCTACGTAAGATTAGGTTAACAACTCTTAATGCCTTTTTGGCTATGTAGTTGCAGTGGGCTCTAGCACTTAGATCATTAGAGGTGAGTATTCCAAGGTCTTTTGCAGAGCTTGGATCATCAACAAGATCTTGACTATTCAGCCTGTATTTTATTTTCTGATTTTTTTTGCCAATATGTAAGACAGAGCATTTATTTGTTGAGATTTGAAGTTGCCATTTGTTTGACCATTCTGATACACAGTCAAGATCTTTTTGAAGGGTAGCAGTATTGTCTGTGGTATTGAACAGCTTTACATCATCAGTGAAAAGAACGCAGTTGCTCTTAATATGATCACAGAGGTCATTTATGTAGAGTATGAAGAGAGTTGGTCCTAGTACACTGCCTTGGGGGACACCACTATTGACAGGTACAGAATTTGATAGGATGCTCCCAATTTTGACCATTTGTTGTCTGTTTGACAGGAATGCTTCTATCCAGTTATGCAGTTGTCCAGAGATACCATAGGATTTTATTTTAAGGAGTAGTTTGTCATGTACCACTGAATCAAAGGCTTTACAGAAGTCTATGTAGATTGCATCTATTGTTTTGCCCTGATCAAGTTGTGTAGTCCATATGTTTTTGCAGTGTAAGAGTTGCAGATTACAGGATAGTTTTTTTCTGAAACCAAATTGTTTATTGGAGAGTAGGTTGTTTGTCTCTAAGTGGAGGATGATGGATTGGTTAATAATTGATTCCATGACTTTACAGGTGATGCAGCATAAGGAGATTGGTCTGTAATTTTCAACTAGGCAATGGTCTCCCTTTTTGAAGATGGGGATGACTGTGGCTTGTGACCATAGGTTAGGCAAGGAACTGGTCCTGAAAGATTTTTCAAAGATTATGCTTAGAGGTTTGGCTATGGCAGTGGATAGCTTTTTTAAGAAATAGGCACATATTCCATCCGGTCCAATAGATAGAGATGGTTTTAGATTGCGTAGTGCTTTTTCAACATTGTCTTCTGTAAAATCGATATGTATTAGATCATTGTAGTTATCTGTGGTTCGGCTAGGAAATACTGGGCATGATCCATTGCTGTTTACAAATACTGAGCCAAAAAATGTGTTAAAGATGTTGGCTTTAATGGTGTCGTCGTTGCAGTCTTTACCATTAGGTCCTATCAGGGGTGGGATGGACCTTGAATCTTTTAGTTTGTTGTTTACAAAATTGTAAAAAGCACTGGTGGAATTGGTGCTTAGAAGGTTTTCCTCTTGTTTAATGTGATAATTGGTGCATTCGGTCTTTATTTGGTGGCATAAATTTTGTATCGGCTTTTGAAATTGGCAACGTGACCAGATTTGTTTTTCCGCCAGAGTGATCTCTTTTTGGATTGAAGTTTCCTTATTGTTATGGGCAATCTGTTTTTTTGTTTTGTTTTGGGAGTTGTTGTTGGTACATATAGTTTGATGACTCTTTTGACTTCAAGTAAAAATATGTTGTAATGGTCTTCAACAGTATTGCATCCAGTGAATAGAGATTGCCAATCAAGGGATGAGAGATCGTTGTTTATAAGATCATAGTTGCCTTTTTTGAAATTATAATTGGGGATCACATCATTGTGGTGGTTTTTGTGTGGACGTATGTTGAGACAAAAGTCAATTATATTATGGTCACTGCTGGAAAAGGGTTCTTTAGTTTGTATTCCGTAAATTAAATTCAAACTATTGCAGAAGATGAGATCGAGGCAGTTGTTGAGTCTAGTGTTGTTGGTTACTAGTTGTTCCAGTCCCAGATTTGTAACAGCATTGTAAAAGGTTGCATGTATGGTTTCAGTTGTACATTCATTTAGGGTCCAGTCAATATGAGGCAGATTGAAATCACCAAGAAAGATAAAAGGGTATGGGCAGGATGCTGCCCATGTTAGTAGTGTATTTAGCTTGTTTACATGTTCGATGTCATAATCAGGTGCTCTGTAACATAGTAAGAATCGAATTGTGATATTTAAGGATAGTTCACAGATAATGGTCTCAGGAAGAGCAAGCTCCTGGGTAACTTGGATATTTTTTAGATGTAAGGACTTTTTATAGAAGATAGCAACACCACCTCCTCTACGAATTTCACTTGCAACCAGTTTAAATCAATGCTTTCATGGTCATTTATGGACCAGTGCAGAGTGGCAAAAAATTTGAGCAATCTGATACACACTGTGATGACCTGGGGCATAGCACAAAGGCAACCCAGTTACACAAGTAAGAAGAGTCCCTTTAATACCTCCAACTTTGTCCCCAGTGTCCAGGTTACCTTCGGCTGGAGAAAAAAACTCTCCCAAGAACAGTCTTTAAGTGGAGGAAATTCAATCCGAAAACAAAGTACATACAAGCTGTAAAGAAAAATCCACACAAACCACACTGCAGTAATTAACTTGACAGGGCAGGAGAAGGAATTGCAGATTTGAAAGCACAGCAAAACACACACAGTTGGGAAGATGCCAGGAACCCAGATAATAACAATAACAGAGAACTCACCATTTGCTTCAAACAAGTTGCTGTGTGCAATCTCCCTTTTTAAACACTGTGTTCCTAGCTGCAGCTAATGAAGGGAATCAGGGCTCTTTCCTCCCCCATAAGCCACACAACTCACATTGCTCCCTTCTCCATTCCTCCCTGTGTGCCCTAGGATGAAGAGGGGGTGGGCCTGGATCTTCCTCTGAATTCCCTCTGCCTTGCTCTACCTGTCCCCTGCTCTGCCCTCGTTTCTTCCACAGCCGACAGAGCCACATTCCCACTCCCTGTCAGATTCTGACAGGGGAATGACACACACATTCCAGCTGAACAAGATGACACTCTGCCTTCTTTTTTGGTTCTCATACTGTAAATAAGGCAGCACGATGCTCAGTGGTTAAGACCCTGGACTTGTCAGTTGGAACGCCAGCAGTCCATGTTCAAGACCCAAGCTCCAGGTGACAGTATGAGCGCCCGTCCTTTGCCCAACATACAAATGCAAGTAGATAAATAGGTACCACTTTGGTGGGAAGGTAACAGCACTCCATTATGTCATGCTGGCCAGATGACTGCAGAAATATCTTTGGACAGTGCTGGGTCAATGGCCTTAAAATGGAGATGAGCACCACTCCCTAAAGCCAGCAACAATTGGCAGAGTAAAATCTTCAAGGACTCCTTTAACTTACTGTAAACAAATGTCCTTTTCAGTCTATTTAGTGGCACTTTTTGTGCTGAAGAAGTGGTGGGATTCAAATTATTTTACTGCCAGTTCTGTGAGTGTGGCTTGGTGGGCATAGCAGGGGAAGGATACTGTAAAATATCCAGTCAGAGGTGGTATTTGCCAGTTCTCCGAACTACTCACAATTTCTGCTACTGGTCCTCCAAAACTGGTCAGAACCTGCTGAATACAACCTCTATGCTAAAGTATATATCAACCAATGTGCTTTTAAACAGAAACATAATGTGCAGAAACATAATTAAACAGAGTACATAAAACAAGGTTATTGATTGATCGATTGACAAAAATGTGAACAATGTTTGCTAGAAACAACCATCTGATTTTTGGCTCTTGAATGAAAATTTGTGCAGATTCTGCCAATAAAATTCTAACCTTGGAACAGGCCAATAACCATAATCTGGCTCTTGGAATCTTGGACTGGTTTAGAATCATTTTTCTGTATGCTCCTGTTAAAAAACTAATTATTCAGGCAAACATGGGTCAGATATTCTGTTTTGAATTGCATCTTTTGTCTATTGTTATCTCTTTGACCTTGAGTAAACTGTTAATTTCCATAACCATAAAGTATGAATCAGTATTTGAAATCAGAAGTAGGATAGATGTTGTTCTAAGAGGTCCAGAGGTGCATGGGGTCATAATGGACCATCCCTTACCCTGGTAAAAAAAAAAAAAAAGCTTTTCAAGGGCAGGAGAAATCATATTTTGAGAAATAGGTATCATGTTTACTCATTGTACTCCAACAATGATTTCTCAGATATAATCTATTACAGTCCATTTTGTTTTGTCCATAATCTAGCAGATGTTCTCATGGACTTCCAAGGTCAATGTTGATAATAACTGATGCTAGAAACAGAAAGGAGTCAAAGGAAGTGCAGATGAATTTTATCCAAGTTCTTAGTTAACCCAAGTTTATCCAAGAGATTGGACAACCATTTGTCTGAAATGGTATAGGTCTTCCTGCTTGAGCACGGGGTTGGATTATTTTAGAAGACCTCCAAAGTTCCTTCCAAGTCTGTTATTCTCTTATCCCTTGATTCCACCCAACCCAAAATGCAAAAAAGAAGGGGCCCCATCATATTTTATCCAACCCTCTTTTCACTTTTATTTGGCTATGGAGTGTTGTGTCCATGAAAATTTCTACGTACCTGGAAACTAAGAAGCAAATTTCAGGTGATGTTAAATATCTCTTTCAGGTTAAAATGCAATTGAAATTTACATTAGATGGGGAGATAATTAACAGAAACAAAACAATCATGTAAAGAAATCTGTATTTTATATTCTCTTTTGTTCTTGAGGGTAAGGATTGTTCTGAAATTAATGTTTTCTTTGCTAGACTTTAGCCTCCATTCAGCTTATTCAGCAAACACATGAACAGTAGAAAGAAAATGATTACTTTTATAGAGCAATTTCATTGCACATTTATTCAGAAGTAAATCCTATTGAATTTGATAAACTGAATCCTAAGGATATGCATATGCAGACTATATATAGTGCAGTTCTATTCTCTTGTACATATTTGTTGCTTTTCTTATTTCTGAGTATCAGATGCAGTACAACATATGATGGTCTTGAATTCTTGTGCTAAATTTACTTCATTTTATTGTGGCAAAAAAAACAACAACTATTTGCACGGCAAAATGTCTGAAAGACTGGCAGTTATTATGTGAAAGCCATCAAAATCTATCAGTGAGCAAAATAATAGAAAACAAAACAAGAAGAAAATTTGTGTGAGATACACCTAACAAAATAAGACATATAGCAATGTCAACATAATACGTTTGACTCCAATGTTTGATTGTCCCTGAAAGATAAAATTATGAATGTTTAAGCCTCTTCTTCTAAATACAAGTATATGTATGTGTATATATATTCAGGAAGCTATTAGCCATTTCATTGTTGAAAATGAGTCACACAGAATGCCTATTTCAGTGTTTTGAGAGCTAAAGAGAATTAAATAGAAATATATCTTTACTGACATTCAGACGTATGGCTCTGTTTTGAAAGTCTAAGATAGTGCTATTCAAACTGTTTTCAAGAGCACAGAGATATGTCTTGGAAGCCAAGCTTCTAAATGGCTTTTGCCCCATTCTTTTATAAAAAGATTTTCTGTGGAACAGAAAAGGCAATATGTGCACTCTGATAAATTCATCAAAACCGTACATCAGCAATCGACATTCAGCCTCACAACCAATATTTAAAAGTTGTTCTTATCCAGAGTCATGAGAGGCACCTCAGCAACGCTAAATTTAGGAAGTAGCAAAAGTTTCATTCTGCTTATCAGCCTAAAAAAGAGGGGACAAGAATTGCACTTTGAAAAGATCCTTGAATTTTAATTCCATCGCCATCCACACTTTCAAATCCAGTTTTGCACACTTCATCTGCAGTAGTGCTAAAATGTTAATATACCTGGTGGGGGAAAAAAAACCCAGCTTGTGCCAATATGTTTGCTACTCTGTTGGCTTTCTAACTGAGCTCAGCGAACAAATATTGTTATTAAATATTGATCTTTTTAAATTACTGGCTGTGTCTCACCCTTCATTTTGTGGAAATCATTTGCTTTGCCTGCTCTGAATGATTATAGCTCTCACCCAAAAACTTAGAGCTGGTAGATAGATTTACATTTTCTTCTGGTTGTTCTAACTCAGCATTTGCTATTGCTGTTGCTCCAAAAAAGCTCTGCACAATTTGCAGATACCAACAGCTAACAAATCTTTTTGCTACCTGACATAAAAAGAATCTCTTCCTCCACTTCAATTCTTGGAGACAACAAGCTGCAGTAGCTATAATAGTGAAGTCTGAATTCAACATAATGTTCTCCTACGAGTGACTTAGCCTAAAATATTTACAGGTAGTTCTTGATTTGCAACCAGTGGTGCAATTCAAACCAGTATAACAAACTGGTTCAGAGCTAGCTGATCATGGAAACAAGGGGTTTGCCCGAACTGGTCCAAACCAGGAGAATCCCACCCCTGCTTGCAATCATATTCAGCCCGGAATCACCATATTTTTCCATGTATAAGATACTAGGCAACGTTTCGATGAAGTCTCATTCATCATCTTCAGGCTTCTGTCTCCGGCTCTGTGCTTCTCAGAGTAATGGAGATTGCAGCTGCTTCCTCCTTTTAACTGCCAGTGGGGTGGGACTTGATTGGGTGGGGGCTTGGCTGTGTTCTGATTGGGTGGGGTGTGTTCTCATTGGTAGGGGTTTGGCTGTGTTCTGATTGGTTGGGGGTTAGCCGTGTTCTGATTGGTTGGAGGCGTGTTCTGTTCAGGTGGGGGCTTGGTTGTGCTCAGGTTAGTCTTAGTTGCTGGGGGATTTGAGCTGGAGAGTTGTGATCTTGCTGTTTGGCTTCTAGTTCGTGGTCCTGCTGCATCTTCATAGTGGGTGTCGGTTTGCTTCATGTATGGCTCAGAGGGGTTTGAAGTGGGTAGTGATGCAGCTGCAGTGCAGCTTCTGGTCCATGGTCGTTTCTCATTTTCTGAATGGGTGGGAGTCTGTTTTCTACATGGAAGTGTGGTGGTGGCATCTTGTGTGGCTCTCATGGGTGTGGGTCCGGTGTCCTTCTTCATGTTAGGTACTCGTCTGTTCATGAGGGCGGGTTTCCAAATGGCTGGAAGGCGGGAGGTGTCATCTCGTTTGTTCATGCTGTGTGGGCGTTTTCTATCTCTATGGCTTCTCTGATTATTCTGCTGTTGAAGTGTTCGGTTTTGGCGATAGTTCTGGTATTTTTAAAATCAATTTCATGTCCTGTGGCTTTGAGGTGTTGGACCAGGGAAGAGGTCGTTTCTTCTTTTTGATTGAGTTCTTATGTTCTTCAATGCGTGCACTTATTCTTCTGTTAGTTTGTCCAATGTATGTGGTAGGGCAGGCAGTGCAGGGGATTTCGTATACTCCTTGGTTTTCTAATTCGATTTTGTCTTTGGGGTTTCTTAGGATGGTGGATATTTTTCTGTTTGTGCAGAATGCTGTTTTGATGTTGTGTTTTTGGAGGATCTTGCTAATTTTGTCTGTAGTGCCTTTTATATATGGGAGGAGGGCTTTGCCGTTTTCTTGTTCTCTGTCTTGGATTTTGGTTGGGGTTTCTTTTTGGATTAGGTGGGTAATCTTCTTTCTTTGGAATCCATTGGCTGTAAATACGTTGGTGAGAGTGTGTAGTTCGGTTTTTTGGTGTTGTTCATCGGCTAAGCATTTTGTTCTGGAGATGAGTGTCTTGGCTACGGAATTGATCTGTGCTGGGTGGTGGTGTGAGAGTGCATGTAGATAGCGGTTAGTATGTGTTTTCTTCTGGTAGATGGTGTGTCCTAGGGAGCCATTGGATCTTTTGTATACCAAGACATCTAGGAAGGGAAGTTGATTGTTGGCTTCTGTTTTCATGGTGAATTGTATTTTGGGGTGTAGGCTGTTGAGGTATGTGAGGAAGTTGTTCAGTTTTTCTTTCCCGTGTGGCCAGATTATGAAGGTGTCATCTACGTATCTGAGCCAGAGTTTGGGTTTGTGGTCGTATTTTTCTAGAGCTTGTGTTTCAAAGTGTTCCATGTAGAGGTTTGCGATGACAGGTGAGAGGGGTGATCCCATGGGTGCTCCTTCTATTTGTTTGTATTTTTGTCCATTGTAGGTGAAGTAAGTATTGGATAGGCAGTGGTTGGTTAGATCTAGGATGTGCTTGGGGGGGTTGTATTTGTTTTGGATGGCTGTCAAGGCTTCTTTTATTGGCACTTGGGTGAAGAGGGATATGACATCGAAGCTTACTAGTAGGTCGCTAGGTTGTAAGTTTTGTTTCTTTATGATCTCGATGAACTGGAATGAGTTTCTTACGTGTGAGTTGATGGATTCTGCATAGGGTTGTAGTTGTTTGGCAAGAAATTTGGCCAACACGGCTAACCCCCCAACCAATCAGAACACAGCCAAACCCCCTACCAATGAGAACACACCCCCACCCAATCAGAACACAGCCAAGCCCCCACCCAATCAAGTCCCACCCCCACTGGCAGTTAAAAGGAGGAAGCATTTTAAAAATACCAGAACTATCGCCAAAACCGAACACTTCAACAGCAGAATAATCAGAGAAGCCATAGAGATAGAAAAACGCCCACACAGCATGAACAAACGAGATGACACCTCCCGCCTTCCAGCCATTTGGAAACCCGCCCTCATGAACAGACGAGTACCTAACATGAAGAAGGACACCGGACCCACACCCATGAGAGCCACACAAGATGCCACCACCACACTTCCATGTAGAAAACAGACTCCCACCCATTCAGAAAATGAGAAACGACCATGGACCAGAAGCTGCACTGCAGCTGCATCACTACCCACTTCAAACCCCTCTGAGCCATACATGAAGCAAACCGACACCCACTATGAAGATGCAGCAGGACCACGAACTAGAAGCCAAACAGCAAGATCACAACCCCCAGCTCAAATCCCCAGCAACTAAGACTAACCTGAGCACAACCAAGCCCCCACCTGAACAGAACACGCCTCCAACCAATCAGAACACAGCTAACCCCCAACCAATCAGAACACAGCCAAACCCCTACCAATGAGAACACACCCCACCCAATCAGAACACAGCCAAGCCCCCACCCAATCAAGTCCCACCCCCACTGGCAGTTAAAAGGAGGAAGCAGCTGCAATCTCCATTACTCTGAGAAGCACAGAGCCGGAGACAGAAGCCTGAAGATGATGAATGAGACTTCATCAAAACGTTGCCTAGATACCTCAAATCTTACGCGAGGAAAAACCGAACAACCAAAGATCCACATATAAATACCATGAGAACCTCAGAAAACAAATATATATATATATATATATATATATATATATATATATATATATATATATATATATATATATTTACTTGAAAATGAGGGGCATCTTATACATGGGGGTGGGGAGCAAGAGGTGAAGGCATGGCCCATTGCCATCCTCCAGCTCCTGGGCACTGCACTGCAATAGAGAAATGGGAAATGGAGCAGCCAGCATGAGGGAAGGAGGAACAGGGAGAAGAAAGAAGGAAAGCAGCCTCCTCCTTCCCTCATGCTGGGTGCTGCAGTCCCAACTCTGAGAGGGAGCTGAGGGCAGGGCTGGGAATAACCCCAACTGGCCGTTCTGTTTCCCCATTGCATTTTTTTTTTTTGCCTTGTCACTCTCTTGCAAGCCCCAGCGGTCTCTGCCCAACTCCTTTGACGGGGAGCCAAGATCTGTCTGCCTGTGAAATGATCCTTTCTGAGACCAACCCAGCCCACAGTTTTTGAATTTTGGGTAAGAAAAAAGGGGGGCGGGCGGTGTTTCTTTTACATGAGAGCATCTTATAGATGGAAAAATACGGTAAGTTGAGCAATTCATTAAGCGGGTCACCATGTGACTGCACCCTATTTCAGGCACTTTTCTGCAGCAATTATTAAGTGAATCGCTAAAGTCGTTAAACTAACACAACAGTCATTAAGCTAATCCTTTGCCTGCAGTGGATTTTTTTTTTTTTTTTGCTAAAAACCAGAAGTAAACACCAGCTCCCATCCCAAAATATCATAAATTGCAGTGACGTGATTGAGGGACACTGCAAATGGCTGTAAGTACAAAGTGCCCAAAATGTAATCACATGACCATGGAGGGGCAGCCATTGGAACTTTGAATCTGGGTCATAATTAACCCTGGAGATGTTCATCATAACTTCAACTGGTTTCAGGGGGAGACCCTGTTAATCTGTCAACTCAAAAATATTTCTCTGATCTTTTAGAGTTGTCAGCAGAACAGGAGTGGGGGAAGCAATGCATACCTTAAATATTTTCATAGATAACTGTTAGGTGGCCAAAGCTGCTGGCATGCAAGATTATTACTGGAGAGCATGTTTGATGACTCCTGGCTATGGATTTGTCCCATTGGAGAATATGCATCCAGGGGATGGGGGAAGACCAGGGTCAAGGGTGAGATGAATGATGTTTCTCAGAGTTGGCTACACCCAGGTAATACTGACATTGTTCACTCCTAATAAATGATTTCTTTTTTAACTCTGAGAGATGTGGCTAGAGACTAATGATTTGAATGGGGGTGGATTATCGGAGCCCTGACATAATCATTCAAAGCATGCAAAGCAAATGATTTCAACATAACAAAGGATTATAACCAGTAATTTAGAAAGATCAATATTTAATAACAATGTTTGTTCGCTGAGCTCAGTTAGAAAGTGACCAGTCATATGCCAAATACTATTTGCATTAAGCAAGGTTACTTATATAGTTCCGTGGAAGGATTTATTTATTTTTAATATATTTTGGAGGATTCAATCTGGGTTGGTCACTGGGACTAGAGGTTTTATCTACGTGCCGGAGCCCATCTTCAGGAAATTTTTCTTTAGTAACTCTCCAGCCAGAAGTTCCCTGAGGATGGGTTTCAGCATGAATCTGAAAACTTGGAAGGCAAAGCCCCTGGTCCCAGTCACCTACCGAGATTAGACCCTGCAATTAGACCCTGAAGCATGTATATTTGCCTTAATTCAATCATATATATTTGCCATAGAGTTTCTGTTAGGCTGAGTGAGGCAACCCACTGCCTGAGTCCTATATGGGCCCATCAGTTTTTATGTCATCCAGGTTGTCCCAAAAATGTTTTTTCAAAAGGCAGATGGACTTTGTTTTTCCTTGAAGACATTTCATCTTATTCAAGAAGCTTCTTCAGAACTGAAGAACCTCTTCTTGGATGAGAAGCAAAACGTCTTCAAGGAAAAACAAAGTCCAGTTGCCTTCTGAAGCTTCTTCAGAACTGAAGAACCACTTCTTGGATGAGAAGCAAAACGTCTTCAAGGATAAACAAAGTCCAGTTGCCTTCTGAAGCTTCTTCAGAACTGAAGAACCACTTCTTGGATGAGAAGCGAAACGTCTTCAAGGAAAAACAAAGTCCAGTTGCCTTCTGAAGCTTCTTCAGAACTGAAGAACCACTTCTTGGATGAGAAGCGAAACGTCTTCAAGGATAAACAAAGTCCAGTTGCCTTTTGAAAAAGCACCTTTGAAACCCTCAGTTTTTATATCTGCAACTCTGGACTCCATTGCCAGAATTCAGTGATGCCCTTAATTGATCTGAATACTCTTTAAGAGATTCTCTAAGAAAAGAAGTGGCAGAGAACGGTCACCTCCTCCCATAGCAAGGATAACACCTTATCATTCCCATTTGATGGAGAGGAGAAGAAAAGGAAAGAGAAGGAAGAAGAGAAGGAGGCACACAAAAAGACAACTCCAGAGCTGAAAAATTATGCAGAACATAAGTGACTTTGCTGTGCCTTGAAGCCTGACCTACAAAACTTGTGATCTCTCTACTGGTGCTAATGTAACTCATTAGTCACATAACATGTTTTTTCCCCCCCAGTCCTTAACAAGTATGATGATGCTGGTTTTTCCTGCCACTACATTCAATTAGATGAAAGAGTATTTGCTCCCAACATTCCTTTCCAAGGAGAAGGGCATTTCAGTGAAATTTTGCGAGTGGGTTGGAGTGCTCTTCAGCGGACTTAGTTACAAGGCAGAGAAAAGGAGTTTGTAACGAATGTCCTGTCTTTCACAATCACTGCTTCAGTGAGCTGTAACCTCCTTGGTTTTTCAAAAGGAGACGCTATGGGGAAGACCTTCCCTCAAAGCTTTTACAAATTAGAAACCATCAACCAGGGAGGTTTCAGGATCATGAAAAAGGCGGGGAAATGCTCAATGGTAGCATCATATGCTGTCGCCTCCCAAAGTAAATGTAATCACTGTGAGTCTGTAGAGATTCTCCGTTATCTAGGTCATGATTGTTCCAAGGGTACTTACTTTTTCCAGGAAGCAACTGGACGTTCTTGTTTTTTTCTTTTGAAGTTGTTTTGCTTCTCATCCAAGAAGTGTCTTCAGCTCTGACAGGAATGGATACGGATGACTGAGAATCTCTACAGACTTTTAGCTATACAATTTGGGATGAACACCCTTTGAATGGTGTGGGACTAGGAATGCATTTCCAGAGGGAAAAAGAAAATTACAGACCACAGGAACCAGGAGCACTAACTCAGGTGACCCTGAGGACACAGATAAACCTCCAAGTGCTTCAAGGACCCTCCCAAAAAGCATGCAAATGACCAGCTGTCTGCAAGGAATATAAATCCTTCGGTTCCCCACCATCCAGTGAGAGCTGAAGAAGCTTCTTGGATGAAAAGCGAAACGTCTTCAAAAGACAAAATAAGAAAGTCCACTTGCCTCCTGTAAAAAGCACCTGTGGAATAACCACTGTGAGGAATTCAGAACAAATTAAGATTTTGGCATAAGATTGTTGGCTGCTTTGTGGGACATTATGGAGAACTTTTTTTTTTTTCCCATAGGAGAGCCAGTTTGGTGTAGTGGATAAAGTAGTACCCTTGTGAGCATGAAAGCCAATTACAAGGAGATGGTGAGTTCTAGTCATGCCTTGCCACGAAAGCTGGCTGGGTGACTTTGAGTCAATCATCAGGCAGCTATGGGTTCCACTCCCACTTTAAGCATGAAAGCTGGCTGGGTGACTTTGAGCCAGTCATTCTCTCAGCCCAACTCACCTCACAGGGTTGTCTTAATGGGGAAAATAGGAGGGAGATTTTTTTAAATTATTTATTTATCACATTTATTATTTTTATAAATTATTATTATATTATTTTATAAATTATTTTTATAAATAATTCCAGGCAGCGACAATATATATACTTTCTCCTCCTCCTATTTTCCCACAACAACCATCCTGTGAGCTAAGCCGGACTGAGAGAGAGTGACTGGCCCAAAGTCACCCAGCTGGCTTTCATGCCAAAAGTGGAAATATAACTCACAGTCTCCTAGTTTTTAGGCTAGTACCTTAACTACTATACCATACCAGCTCCCCTATATGAAAACAGTTCTCCATAATGCCCCACAAAACATTTGTGTCTCTTTGTGTGAGTGAAATGGGCGGTTTCTAAATTGGATACGTGAATAAAATAAACTTTCGAGCATGAGACATAAACCTTCTGTCTGTTCCACTGCTGCAAAAAATAAAGAATGCAATGTTTAAGCTTGTCTTTGATGTAATCAGAAGCATTGGGGAGACTGAAGAATGGAGAATGAGGGCATCACTATTACAAGTTCCACTCCCTTTGTGTTGTATTGTGACATCAGGCACACTTACACAAAGGCTGGGGCTTCAGTCTGATGGAAGCAGTGTTGGTGCCTTTAGATATAATACCTACATTGGATGGTGATGCTCCCATATTAACTGCATAATATCTGAGAAAAAGAGGTTGGATCAGATTCCCTGTTGGTAATTACTTGAGCAGCCTTGTAGAAATGCCTTGACTACTCGTTTGCAAAATGACAGCTCAAAATAACCCTGATGGAATTTTACCTGTCAATCTTGATGGAAAAGCATTCATTTCCACTGACCCAGAAACCGAAAAACCTTCCAGTAAAGTTAAAGGAACAGCTCTTGTAAGTAGGTGAAAGATACCAGTGTCTTGTTAAAAAAAAAAAAAAGCTAATTTGTATAAAATTACATGTAACTGCTTCCTACGTGTGAAGAAATGCTGCTAGGCTGCATTTAGACAGAAATTTGTATCATCCTATTAGTCATAATAATTGGAATATGTGTGCATTTTTCCTCACTAATCCTAATTATTCCACAAGGAACCGAAAGTTGGAATCTAAGTAGAATATGTTGAGGAAAGCACTATAATATTCTGGTGGAATGGACCTTGGTGGATTCTGCTCCATGTCAGCTTTGGAAGTCATTTTGATAGTTGATGCTCCCACACTACTACAAGCCTGAGAAAATGGGAGAAGGGGGGTTTCAATTGAGTAACTCTAAGAAGATAAAATAAAATTCTTTTGTTAGTTCAGGGTCATTGAGTATGGTGCAGAATGAAAAAATAATCTTACTTTAGGACAGATCGTGATTGGGCCATGTGATGTGATGACGGCCAAGGGGGAATGGATTTGTAGTTTGAATATTGAAGGAAGCCTGAAAACTTTCAGATTCAGGATTCCACAGATGTGCCAGTTTACTATCCAAATAAAGGTATCTTTAAGATATGTCTGTCTTGGAGTTTCTGATTGGAATGGATGTTTGCTGGAACCCTGACCCTCCATGATGTTTCTTAAATCAGAATCAGATGCTTTCATGCAAATAATATCCATTGGACAATATAGTATCAACCTTCAAACTGAATGGAGTCAACGTTCTTTTCAGATCTTACTGTGATTGTGAACTCTCTCTGCTACTGCAGCTTCACCCATCAGCAAAGTTCAACATTAGTTTTGAGACGTCCCAAAGGTGCTTTTTTCAAAAGGCAACTGGAGTTTCTTTGGTTTTCCTTGAAGATGCTTCATTTCTCATCCAAGAGACTTTTTCAATTGGCTGAAGCAAAATGACTTCAAGGAAAAGCACCATGACCTGGACGGATGACTGAAAATCTCCATAGACATCAGTTTTGAGAGGTTGCTGCAAAAACCAAGAAGTCAAAGAGGATCAATAGAAACTCCTTCCAAAGCTTCAACTTCTCCAGCAAAGTAGAGGCGTGGTAGCCCAGTGGCTTAATTAGGCTGGAGAAGGTTTGTGCTCTGGCTTGAGTCATACTACCATAGGATGCGAGGATAGAGGTGATATTGGTGGCTAGATGATACTGCAGATAATGCCATCAAGTCTTATGAGTATGGAGTTAATTCGCACACTGTGGTGCACTCTGGATAGTACATGAGAATGATTTGAATAGACTAGCAATTGTCAGCAAGCAAACAATTACTTTGTATTAGTAGTTATAGTCTCCTGGTGAATGTAACATTACCATAAACTAAATAAAAGTAACTAGCAAACATTAGCTTGTAAGATTCTACAGTTCTTCAAGTTGCTTTCAAATCTCACCTAAGCCAAAATTCACAATTGATCTCCATTACATTAAACCAACCTTCCATAACATCTGGAGGGATGGGTGCTTTGGACCACAGGTCCAGGGGTGGGATTCTACCAGTTCACACCTATTTGCTAGAACCTGTTGTTAACATTCTAAGCAGTTTGGAGAACCCGTTGTTAGAAAAAATTACTGGCCTAATCCTGTAAGGAAGACAGGAAGGAAACATTCTGGTGTTACTTACAGAAACTGCCTCTTCGTTAACCCTTATTACATTCTTGGCAGGACTAGACTTCCTGTCTCAGGAACTTCTCTGGAGGATTTTTTCCCCTCCTTTGCTGGTACTTTGCTTGTGTGGAGTGACCATTTAAAGTTACAATGGCACTGAAAAAAGTGATGACCATTTTTCAAACTTACGACTGTTGCAGCATCCCCACAGTCATGAGAGGTCAGGCAAGGAGATGCGTGCCTTGATGTGAGTGATATTGAGTTGGCCACACCCAGCCAATAACATGTCCACCAAGCCATGTCCACCCAATCACATGACCAGCAAGCCACACCCACCACCTAAGCCACGCCCACAGAACCAGTTGTTAAAAATTTGAATCCCACCCCTGGTTGAAGGTAGCAGGTTGTAAAAGGGTACATTATGTTTATTTGCAACCTTTCACAACACCTACTGACTATAGTTAAATAACCTATATGTAAAATTGTAGAAAAATGGAAAATGGACTTTTGTTTCAAGGTACCTACACAGGTTTAGTTAAGAGATGTGACTTCATAAGCCTAGTTGTAGCCTTGTGATGAAATTAACTGCATGGGAATATGTATCTAATCAAGCAAACTAATGCAAATAGACTGATTGTGGATCTTCGAACATCCTGCCAAAAATTTGCTAAATTAATTGAAATACGTCTCTCAAATTTCCTCCGGAGCATCTTTAAGTTTTCTGAGTCTTGCTGAGATGAAATTATAAATTTATAGATTTTCCCCATGAGACATGTACTAATTATGGAAGTAGTAAAGTAAGTGAAATGAGGCTTTAAGTACCCTATTGTTGACCCTGTAAAGCCTTCTTCTGTGTCTATTTAAATCCTGCAATTTCTTCACAGTCTGACACCAATTTTCAGGCTTTATTTTCACATTCTTAATCTAAAGTCACCTTAACATTTCACTCAAGGTAAAGTTTAGTGTCTGTTCTAACTCTAAAGTCTCTATTTTTTTTTCTAGAAGAGTAACTGCCTTTGTTGGTTTCACAATCATCCTAGAGTGCAAAAAAAGGGGCTTTACAGTAGTTCAAACTTCTGAGTAAAAAAGCACCTTTGGGACAATTCCTCTAGGAAGTTATTTCCAGGAACGAAGAATGTTTAGCTGTTTCAGAATTGTGAACAGAAGGTTACTAATGTCATTTGGTTCAGAAGTTTTGTTTGCTTTGATTTTGTTTCATTATCCTCAAAGGGAAAGTGAAGGTAGATCTGTCTCAACTTCCCTTCTTAATATAAACAAGACCTCCACTCTGTTATGTGATCTATCATTGCTTTCCCCTTGAGGATAACGGAACAAAATCAAAGCAAACAACAAAACTTCTGAAATAGCTACACATTTTTTTCGTAATTGGAAATATTTTCCTAGAATTGTCCCAGAGGTGTTTTGCCAAAAGGCAACTGGACTTTCTTTATTTTTGCTCGAAGATGTTTTGCTTCTCATCCAAGAATCTTCTTCAGTTCTGAAGTCAGAAAGTCCAGTCGACTTTTGAAAAAGCACCTTTAGGACAACCATGACCTAGATCAAGGGTCTTCAAACTTGGCAAGTTTAAGACATGTGGTCTTCAACTCCCAGAATTCCTGAGCTAACATGAGTGGAGGAGGAATTCTGGGAGTTGAAGTCCAAAAGTCTTAAAGCTGCCAAGTTTGAAGACCCCGACCTAGATGATTGAAACTCTCCATAGACCCCTAGAAGAATTGCTCCTAGGTCTTCTCAGAAGCTGATAGATCAACCATTCTTTTTCCCTATCCCAACTATCTTCTGTTTTTATTCCAGACTTGTCTTAAATAGAAAATGTTTAAATCAGTGGTGGGATTCAAAAAAATTTACTACCAGTTCTGTGGGCATGGCTTGGTGGGCATGGCATGGCTTGGTGGGTGTGGCAGGGGAAAATACTGCAAAATCTCCATTCCCACCCCATTCCTGGGGGAAGGTTACTGCAAAATCCCACTCCCTCCCCAGCCTACTAACCTGCTTTCCAGCCCCATTCTCCTGGGCAGGGCAACAAAAGAAGACCCAGCCAATCAGCTGGGACTCGGGAGGCAGAGATTAGATGGAGCGGGACCAGTCAGGTGTGGTATTTGCCAGTTCTCCAAAGTCCAAACTACTCAAAATTTCCACTACTGGTTCTCCAGAACTGGTCAGAATCTGCTAAATACCACCTCCGATTTAAATGTCCGTTTAAGGTCAGAAGTTCTGCTTGGCTTCCGATCTATCTCATCAGAGAGAGGTGTCACAAAACATTTTCTTTCAGCTGTGGAATAGCACAGTAACCAGTAGCAATTTCCAGCAAAGATGATGATAATGACAGGCCAACAGCTCCTGATATGTTTTGACTCCTGGGCTAGCTTTGTAAAATAAAGATTACACGATACCAGCTCTCTCTCTCTAGTAAATTGAGGGATGAATAAAACTCACAAACATCACAAATGCTTATGCGAACACATGTTCAGAGCCATTCTCCAGTGGCATCTTTATATAGTGTTGGAACAAACATCTTTTTTTATAATTAGTATTGTTGATCAGAGGAAATCCATGGAGGAAATCCACAGAGGAACATTTAGTTCATGGCTAATATCATGTTTTCAATTCATATTCTGGAATCAACTATTGGTTTATTATTTCTGGTCCTCGGGTTATTTTACATAATTAGGCAGAAAATGTGTATCTAACAGAAGATATGTATGTTGGGTAAATTGTAATGTGCTCTTTTTTGTGAAACACAAAGGAATTTGCTTCATTCTAGGAAAAGCATGAGAGAGTTCTAATCAGTTAAAAGTGTTTGCAGAATTGGTGTCAGGGAAAGTTGAAGGCTATCTGACCAGATCCTGGCTTCAGCATTCAAATTTACACCAGAAGTATCCAAGGTGGGCAACTTTAAGGCCTGTGGACTTCAGCTCCCAAAATTCCCAAGCCAACCAAGTTGGCTGAGGAATTCTGGAAGTTTAAGTTCACTCGTCTTAAATTTGCCAAGGTTGAGCACCCCTATTCGATTGAATTTAAGCCCCCAAGAATCCAAAATTACTGAAGGCCTTCTGTCTTCCATGATACTGGCTATGTTTTAGAAATGATCAATCCCTGTACATGGTAACTATGGACTTTTAACCTAACCTCCAACTAAGGCAATAAAGCATTAAAGTTTGGCTGGGAATTTTCACCTCACAATCACGAAACCTGTCATCTCTAACATGTACCGAGATATTGTAGTTACTGGGTGACTAGAAAATAAATGTTTGCCTTTCTTCAGAAGCAGTTCATTCTATCTTTACTTCATAGATTCTGGGGTTAAGCACTGGAATGCAGAAGTTTTGGTCAGTGGTAACAAAACTTAAGTCCAGCCTCTGTCCATTCATATAGGCAGTCCTGGACTTATGGCCACAATTGAGCCCAAAATTTCAGTTGCTAGGCAGCTGTGAAGTGAATTTTGCCCCCATTTTATGACCTTTCTTGCCACAGTTGTTAAGTGAATCACCACGGTTGTTAAGTTAATAACATGACTGTTAAGTGAATCTGGCTTCCCCACTGACTTTGCTTGTCAGAAGTTTGCAAACATTGGTCGCGTGACACCCCCAGGACTTTGTAACTCCCAGGAGTCAGTTGCCAAGTGTCTGAATTTTGATCACGTGACTACAGAGATGCTACAACAGTCATAAGCAGGGGTGGGATTCTACTGCTTCAGCTCGGTTCTTTCGAACCCGTAGCTCTGAAGATCAGGGGGAGCAAACTGGTTCGCTCCAATGATCAGCTGTTGGGCCAACCCGCCTGCCCTGGCTCTTGTCTGTGCTTTATTTTTGTGTTTTCAAGCTCAGCTGCTTCGCGCAGCTCAGCAGATGGCTGCACGTCAGCTGTTTTACACCCAGGGCTTGCAGCAGAAGGTGAGTTGCAAAAACTGTGCGCACGTGCAAAGCAGGTGTTTGGCATGCACGTGCGCAAAGTGCGCGGTCACTAAACTGGTTGTTACCCAGGTTGAATCCCACCCCTGATCATAAGCCGCTTTTTTTCAATGCCATTGTAACTTTGAATGGTCACTAAATGAATAGTCACTAAATGAATAGTTGTAAGTCAAGGATTGCCTCTATTAGCTAAAATAAACTGCATGCTAGCATGCTTGTCTGCTTTCTTCTGCGAATTCTAACTTTAACCCAGGGACAAAATGTGGAATATCATCCCATTTATTTTGTAGTCTCTTGTACAGTTTACCAATACAAGTACAATAGGGTATTTTATTTATTTACTTTAAGCATAGCATAGCTGGTGTCAGTTGGAAAGCACAGAATTTTATGTGTTAGGAATGATGCACTATTTATGAGGGTTTGTTTCTATATTTTCTCCATGGGTGGACTCATTGGTTGGTTGGTTGGTTGGACAGAAGAATAGAATAGAATAGAATAGAATAGAATAGAATAGAATAGAATAGAATAGAATAGAATAGAATAGAATAGAATAGAATAATCATTATTGGCCAAGTGTGGTTGTATACACAAGGAATTTGTTTTTGGTCCATATGCTCTCAACATACATAAAAGGAAAGATACAGTTGTCAAGAGTTAAGAATCTGTTCTTTCCCAGGTGAAAGCTGCTAGTCTGGGGGAGATTCCTGTACTATAGGCAGAGAACAATAACTTAGCTAATTTGAATGCTACATGTGTGGATCTGGTTGTTCCTGCCTGACATACCCAGAACATCCTGGTTTATCCAATCAGCTCTTCCTAAGAATTTTAAGCCTCCCCCCTCTCCCCCAGGACCAGCCCCTTGACTTTGTTAACCATTGCAACTATTAATAAGTAAGAATTTGTTATAACTTACAGGATACCATATTGCAGAAAGTGTTATGGAGAGTAGTTTCTAAGTTTTTGAAGCTGTCTTAGGAGATTTTTACAGTGAGCTGCCTGTTTCCTATTTTGCTCCCAGCTTTTTGAAAAATAAAAATTCAGAAATTTCAGCCCAGATTACAACTTGGATTAGCAGTTGGGTTGTGTTAGGGTTAGGGTTAGGGTTAGGGTTGAGGTTGAGGTTGAGGTTGGGGTTGGAGTTAGGGTTAGGGTTAGGGTTAGGGTTGGGGTTGGGGTTGGGGTTAGGGTTAGGAGTTAGGGTTAGGGTTAGGGTTAGGGTTAGGGTTAGGGTTAGGGTTAGGGTTAGGGTTAGGGTTAGGGTTAGGTTTAGGTTTAGGGTTAGGGTTAGGGTTGGTTCTTAACCCGCACAAATCTGATTGATTGTTCATCCCATATATACTAGGATGTCAAAAGTTGGGTGGCTGTGATGTGAAAGGATCTCCCTTATGCCTGCCTTTTAGGTTGCTTATTGGAAATAATGAGGATTGAGTGTAGTAAAAAAACTTTTACAGAGACTGGGAAGTCATCAACCATTGGGCTTACCTATTACCAACTACTGGTAGAGTTTAAAACTTTTTTAGTCTATAAGTTTTAAATTGTAATTGTGTATGAGAGAGAGCAGTGGTGGAGCAATGGTTAGAATGCAATATTGCAGGCTGACTTTACTCACTGCCAGCAGTTTGATCCTGACTGGCTCAAAGTTGACCCATTCTTCTGAGGTCAGTACAATGAGGACCCAGATTGTTGGGGACAATATTTTGACTCTATAAACCACTTAAAGAAGGCTGTAAAACACTATAGAGCGGGTATATAAATAAGTCCTATTCAGGGGTGGGATTCAAATTTCTTAACAACTGGTTCTGTGGGTGTGGCCTAATTTGTGGGTGTGGCTTGGTGGTCATGCAACTGGTTGGGCATGGCTTGCTGACTGGGCATGGCTTGGTGGTCATGTAACTGGCTGGGCGTGGCTTGTATGTAAATTTTATAAATATTTATGTAAATATTGAATTTTATATTTTTTAAAAAGAGCAACTTTTACCCAAAATCAGGCAAAGCAGGCAGGCAGACTGAGTTGCTCATAGAATCACAGATTCACTTAGAGATCTATGTTTCTGCAATCTGCTACCTGAGTCTACACTGAAAAATAGAAGCTCCAGTCCTAAGGAAGGTTCAGCTCTGCTTTTAGATTAACTAGAAAGCAAGAAACCCAATGACTTTCTGCTTTCTAGCTAATCTAAATCTCCTGGCAGAGCAGAACAGCTGATGGCTATGGGGGTGAAGGAAAAAGAGCAGCAACTTACCAAATGCAGGCAAGTTTGATAGCGTGCATGCCAGGTAAGGGGTGCGTGGGTGGGGAGGGGGAGGTGGGCCAGCCAGTGGCACGATTTCCTGGTTCTCTGAATCATAACAACCAGTTCTATAGAACCAGTCCAACCAGGTAGAATCCCACCCCTGGTCCTATTGCTAAGTGCTAAGTGTGTGTGTTGGTGTGTCAGTGTGTTTGCGTGTTTGTGTGTAAAGAAAAGGGAACAAAGACCTCAACAGCTGAGCAGGCTAAGAGGAAATGGCTGGACAGGGCGACGGTCAACTTCAAAGGAGAGGATTAGCAAGAAATTCAGTGCTGTTAACTAAATCAGACTGGAGTGTTTGAAATGATTCGGCACAATTTTGGATCGTAGCGGAACAGTGCAAGACTTTTTGCGATGGACTAGAAGTGGCACAAGAATGATGTCCTTGCTTCTGAAAGAGGTGGTTGACCTCACTTCCAGGAAAAATTGACCCCCTTATTCACAATTTGCTAAATGGGACATACTATCTCTTCATGTTCAGCCTCTTTTCAATTCTCTGATTCTCAAATAGGTACGAGAATGAATAGCTTTCCACATTCTGTTCCCTTAATTGAGTTTTTTCTTTTCTGTATTCCTATTTATGGGAGCTGGTAAATTAAGAACTTTGACAACTGGTAAAGCCCTGGCAGTTAGCAAATTGCTCTAAATGGGAAGAAATGAAAGCAGCATTTAAGGTATCAGAGAAAATAGCCTCACTGTCTTCCAGTTGGTATTTCTAGACAGTAGAAATATCAGGAAGGGCTTTCAGCCATCTGAAATGGTACTTTTTCAGATCAAGGCATCGAAGAAAGTACTCTATGGGGGACCACTAAGTTTTTTAGAATGAAAATACACTGTAAGATAAGATGATAAGGCAAAGAAAGGAAAGGAAAGATTCTCCAAAGCACCTGAAGGCAGGACAAGAAGCAATGGATGGAAATTAATCAAGGAGAGTGTTATGTCCCTGGAACTCAAAGGAGTTCCCACTCAGGTCCGTTCATGCTGCGGGGGCGGCTGCCCCCTCGCTCATTGGTTGGTTCTCCCTAGCAGCCAGCTATAAAAGCAGGCTGCGGGGTCCAACCAGTTGCTGATCGCTGCGAGCCAGTTCCAGGCTTGGCTAGCACGTTCAGTCCTTTATTGTTCTAATAAAGTATTTGTTGCACCCATGCCCTGGTTCAGCCTCTCATTACCCAAACTTAACAGAGAGAAGCAACTTAGAACTAAGGAGAAATTTCCTGACGGTTAGGAAAATCAGTCAGTGGAACAACTTGCCTCCAGAAGTTGTGGATGCTCCAACACTGGAAGTTTTTAAGAAGAGATTGGACAACCATTTGTTTGAAATGGTATAAGGCAAGGGTCTTCATACTTGGCAAGTTTAAGACTTGTGGCCTTCAAATCCCAGAATTCCTGAGCTAACATGATGCAGGCAAGTTTGATGGCGTTTGATGGAGGAGGAATTCTGGGAGTTGAAGGCCACAAGTCTGTCAAGTTTGAAGGCCCCTGCTTTAGGGTTTTCCTATTAAGCAGAGGGTTGGGTTAGAAAAACCCCAAGGTCCCTTCCAACTCTGCTATTCTGTAATCTATTTATTATCCCTTTTTCACACTTGCACACATTAGAAATGAAATTCTGATACACCTATTTGTTTTGCTTTTGTTCCTTGTCTTATAAGCAGTCAAGGATCTAGTAGGAATCTTACATCTATTGAAAGGGCGCTAAAAACTGAAAGGACGATGAAGGCAAGAGGGGGAAAATAGCAAGAAGCACAGCTTTTGATTAAAACCAATGAAATCTTCATACATTTGTTTTCACTTTTCCTCGTGAGGAAATGGCACGTAATTTAGTGAGCTGTCAATACCAGCCATGGTCATAAATATTCAACTTTTCTTTAATCACTGGACTTAGGGGATTGAGAATTTGTGACATACAATATAGGAGCAGCCATTCTTAGTGTGAGCACGTTC
Organism: Pseudonaja textilis; assembly: GCF_049901715.1. Taxonomy (NCBI): domain Eukaryota; kingdom Metazoa; phylum Chordata; class Lepidosauria; order Squamata; family Elapidae; genus Pseudonaja; species Pseudonaja textilis. Next base: position 10,153,442 of record NC_141996.1, read on the forward strand.
GTCCCATTATTGTTAATAAGTGCTACATGCAACAAGGTAAACTAGAAGCAGATTTGCTCTGGAGCTAGATTAACACATGGGCATGGAAGCTATTATGGTCTACCGGATCAATAATCCATTAGAAACTAAGTATATGCTAGCGACTAGAAGGCACAGGAGAATGGTAAATGGTCTACTGAGATTACTTAACTACTAATTGGAATGCAGATGAGATCAATGGCAAATAAAGATAGCCCCCTCTTTAAGGAACATAGTGATACAACACAGGTTGCAAGAAAAAAGCATCTTAGAGATGTGTCATGGCCCCCTTGGATCCCAGTTGGGAGGATGAGTTGAAATTGAGACCATCTGAAAGGGATGGCCTATGTCCGCTGGAATATCTGGAGCGTCCAGGGGCTGAGGAGGATGCTGTCCCAGCCAGGCCCCTTAAGCATTGGAGGAGGGGGTTGACCGGATGGGGAGGAGACTGCCCTCACAAACACAAGGGAGGATCTGCTACAGACAGGCAGTTGTGCTGATAGGCAGTACGTCCCTTCTGATGAAGAACAGCTGCCTTCCCCACCCGATCCAAGGCATGGAGGGCTGCTGGGGGTTTGCAGGGGGTCAGGAGAGCCCCCAGCTAAAATTCTGTGCAGTTCAGAGAAGCCCGAAATACCACTCCTGGTTGGCACAACCCACCCCACCCCGCTCCTCCTAGGAGTCCCCACACAGCCCATTTTGGATGCAGGCAAGGGCAGGGCACACACGGAGGCTCGGGGAGGGTAAAAAAACGGGCATGCGGGAAATTCAGGAAGGCCAGAAATGGGCCTGGTTCCAGCTTCCAGAGAGCCTTTGGAACCCAGGGAGGCCGTTTTCACTCTCCCAGAAGCTCGAGAAAAGCCTCCGGAGCCCGGGAAGCGCAAAAATGCCCCCGCTTCCGCCATGGTGCAGGAGGCCAACTAGGCCACATTCACCATGGCCACACCCACCCAGCAACTGGGCAGAGAACCCTTTGCTAAGATTTTTGAAAGCCACCCCTGAGCAGAGGCAAGTTCAAAGGAGGCTGCTCAGGAGAAGGTTGCCCAGATCCTTCTCTCAAGGAACATCTGGTTTAGGTTGACTTAAGCAGAAGCCAGTGTCTTTGTCAGGAACAATTGTTTTGCTTTAGCATTCACTTCTCCGGGCTTGGAAGCACTCTGCTTTGAATCGTGTTTCTGACTGTGGGCTATGACGATCTCTGGTTGTGGACTCTTGACCAGGGGTGGGATTCTAACAGTTCGCACCTATTTGCTAGAACTGGTTGTTAACATTCTAAGCAGTTCGAAGAACCAGTTGTTAGAAGAAATTACTGGCCTAATCCTGTAAGGAAGGCAGGAAGGAAACATTCTGGTGTTGCTTACAGAAACTGCCTCTCCGTTAACCCTTATTACATTCTTGGCAGGGCTAGACTTTCTGTCTCAGGAACTTCTCTGGAGTTTTTTTTTCCCCTCCTTTGCTGGTACTTTGCTTGTGTGGAGTGACCACTCAAAGTTACAATGGCACTGAAAAAAGTGACTTATGACCATTTTTCAAACTTACGACTGTTGCAGCATCCCCACAGTCATGAGAGGTCAGGCGAGGAGATGCGTGCCTTGATGTGAGTGATGTTGAGTTGGCCACACCCAGGCAATACCATGGCCACCAAGCCATGTCCACCCAGTCACATAACCACCAAGCCACGGCCATAGAACTGGCTGTTAAAAATTTGAATCCCACCCCTGCTCTTGACCTTGTCTTGTAGATCTTGAACCTTGTGTAGAATTTACAGACCTTGTGGACTTGCACTTTCTTTTTGGACTTCCTCTCGGCCTTTGCAAATTGGTTTTAGTGATTACTGGGAATGTGAGATTACTGATTTTGTTTGTGGGACTATGAGTGTCTGCCTTTCGGGAAATTTGCAGTGGAGTTTTCCTGCCATTGTAAAACCTTTTATGGAATTAGCATAATTGGATTCAGTTGAAGCCTGGATCTACCTAGGTAATTTGGGCCATAACAAAATGACTTCTTTTCCTTGAGTAGAACAACAACAGTTATACAGATAGTCATCAACTTCCAACTGTTATTGACCGCACACTTATGGTTGTAAGCCCTGATGGTCATTAAATGGGTCACCCATCATTGCACCTGATTTTACAAGAAAGGAAAGAAGGAAGGAAAGAAATTGAATGAGGGAGGGAAGGAAGAGATAAGGAAGGAGAGAGGGAAGGGAGGAAGGTGAAAGACGGAGGGAGAGAGGAAAGAGGAAACTGAAAGAGAGGGAAAGAAGGAGGGTGGGAGAGAAGGGAGAAGGAAGAAGAGAGTGAAGAAAGAAACAGGGAGGGAGGGAGGCAGGCAGGGAGGGAGGCAATTGAAAGGGGAGAAGGGAGGAGAGAGGGAAGGAAAGAAACAGAGGAAGGGAGGAAATTGAATGAGGGAGGGAAGGAAGAGATAAGGAAAGGAGGAGAGAGGGAAGGAAGGAAGCAGGGAGAGAGGGAGGGAGGAAGGGTCATTAAGTTAATAATATCAGTCAGACAAATGGAAATCTAATTTCCAGATTCCAGAGTCATTCCAGATGGCCTACTTCCCAAGCCAAGGATCCTGATATGAAGCCAATCAAAGTGTTCCTTGGGCAGACTTATATTTAAACTTGGTCTCCTCTGTTAATATGTCTATCACCTTGTAGAAATTAGTGTCCATTCCAGATGTAATGACAGTGCATAGTAGAACATTTTTGAGCCCTTCCAAAAAATTTTAAAAAAAGTTTTAAAAAAGTTCTACTTAACTCTTATTAAAACAAAATTTTAGATTAGCCAGGAGTTCTATCTAATTTTTAAAAAGGCAATCAAAGCCTTATTGTTAATCTTAGATGTGGCAGCAAGTTCTGTATAAAGACCCCATTTTGTTTGGTGCCTTGATAATTCTTCAAGGTTTTGTAATTGTTAATTTTGTGTCCAAGGTTTTGTAAGCGTTGATTTTGTAATTAGCTGTATTGTTTATTTGGAATTTTTCAACTTCTTTCCTGGATTGGAATGGTTTATAAACCCAAATCAATAAATAAGGCAGCCTCCTTTCAAATAAATGCATTTTGTACATGCTCAGAGGCCTTGTTAGAAATATGGGGTCCACTTGGCTTCACAGTTTTTCTTCTAAAGGGAAATTCCTGAGGTCAAAGCTCCCCTCAAAATTGCAGACAATCGCAAGGTTCTCTCTCTCTCTCTCTCTCCCTCTCCCTCCCCCCCTCTCTCTTTAAGGCAAAGCAAAAACTTACAAAAGAATTCGCTTCACTCCTTATTTGCTCACCTCACGAAAGCGAGCTTATATTTTGAGGCGCAGGGAAAATGCCAAAAAAGAATGTGTAATTACAGCTCTTAAGAGAACTCACTTTAATGAGGCAGTCAGATACAAAGCTGCTATTAATATTTCAGTGAAAACTTATCTGATACAACCTTTGCGAATGTAACCGTAAATACTGAGGCGAGGTTATCTCCAAGATCACCTCGTCACAGCGGGGATGGTGAGAAGACCTTCAAAACACTTTAGTAACTGAGACAGCTGCTGGCATATTGCGGGAGGGTGAAGTGACAGTCCAATTTTAGCAAAACTATAACATTTCAAGTGGTGTATTGTGACAGATGATAGTTAATTATCACTTGCAACATCTAACTTCAATTGAACAATGATGTACTATTCCACGGGAAGTTGATATCCCTGAATGTGGCATCGCCGTTAATGCGTGTGGGTGTGAGTGGGTGTCCTTGCACGCCTCTGCACTTCTGTCACGAGTCCAGCTCGCAAATAGAAGGATGTTTAAAGGAAATGGATTTGATTTGAAAGTAGAATACACCTTTTGATCTTCTTTTGTAGTGCATTCAAAGGGGAAGACAAGCTCTAGAAAAATTACTCTCCTCTTAACGACTTTTTTACAGCAGTTGAGGAATGTATATAGTAAGTGGAACTAGTATCAAGATGTTTGTTGAGGTATACATTTGAAAATGAACTGCAAGATGGATAATGGTGAATATTTGACCCTCAGTGTGCAGATTGTTGTGATTTTATCACACCTGCACATGTATTTATTTATGTTAAGGTATTGGAGATTTAAGAGCTGACCAGCTGTTGTAAAGCTGCTGTAAATGTTGATGCAATGAGAATGAGTCAGCAAGGTATTGCCACTTTAAGACTGAGATTGGGTCAGCAGGGTTATTGCCACTTTAAGAAACTGTCTATATAAGTGAGGCCATGAGAGGGCACATCTTTCTCTCCTCATGTTCTATCTCCATTGTAGTTCTCCATGCAGAGTAATTAAGAATGATTGCTTGCCTGGTATGTGTCTAACACGTATATGTATGTATAAAGCTGTCTTGTATATAAACCACTGTTAAAAGACAAAGCCTTTGTGTGCTGTGTTGTGCTCCTGGGTTGTCTCACAAAAGTTATCACGCTGCAAACACTCTGACAATTTACTTACTCATTGTCATCATCAGCTGTATCCAACCCTCAACCACCCTATGGATCACCATTCTCCATGCTCCTCTGTTTCCCACTGCCTCCTTCAGATCCATCATGGTCATCCCAGTGTCATCCTTTATAATGTCTGGTCAACTAGTACTAGGGTGGCCCCTTCTCCTTTCTCTGCTGGTCACTCCCTGCATGATTGACTTTTGTAGTTGACTTTATATATTTTATTAAATAAATTTATATGGCTACCTAAGTCATCCGTAGGCGGTGTGATGGTTTAGCAATTAAGACCCTGGGCTTGCAGGCCGGAAAGCTGACAGTTCAGGTTTGAGACCCAAGCACTGTGTGACAGGATGAGCTCCCATCACTTGCCCTAGCTCTTGCCCACCTAGCATTAACTTTGAATGGCCACTAAACAAATGGTTGTAAGTAGAGGACTACCTGTGCATATCAGTATTACATGCTCTCCCATTTTTTATCTGTTTGATTTATATACCTGACTATCAAGAGCTGAAAGGAACATACGTACCTGTTGTGGCCTTCAACCACCAGCTACTCCAGCAGCTGAATCAGAGGAGGAGGAGGAGGAGGAGGAGGAGGAGGAGGCAGCTTGGGAGACAGGTTCGGCATCAAGGAAAGCTAATAGCTCTAAGAGGGAAGAGGGAATGGAGCCGTCAGAGAGAGAGAGAGAGAAAGGAGGAGCCTGAGCCATCCATCAGCCCTTAAATGGAGAGTCAACAGCCCCCAGGTCTGGAGGTGGCTGATGAGGAAGAGGAGGAACAGCTGGGTCCATTGCCTGACACACGGCTGCACAGAAGGCAGAGGAGAGGAGAGCAGTGGAAATCTATGGGCTGGTCCTTGGGACGGAAGAGCCACCACTGCTAGCGAAGCCCCACCCTAGCTCTGGGGATAAAAGGCAGGGGGCAGAGATGAATAGATGTGGCAGACAACTGTTCATCTCCCTGCTGGACAGACTTGTTAGCCTGCTGTAAGAAAGAAGCTTTTTGCTGGGGCTGCTGGTACTCCTAATAAAGGAATCTTTGAGTTAACTTCAGAGGGTTTGTCATGTTTGGGGTGCTGGGTCAGAACATCACCTTTCATTTTGCTTTACAAGAACTTTGTGAGGTGGGCAGACTGTGAGAGAGTGATCATTTACTTATTAATTTTTTACATTGCCCACCTCACTCTGAACAGTGATCATCCTAATGTCCCCAAGCTTCCATGGCTGAAGTGGGGACTTGAACCTGTGTATATCAGGTATAATGGTAAAAAAAAAAAAAAGCAACAAAGGTACCTGTAAATGTTTCCTATTTTTAACTCAGAAAGTCACCTCCCCCCGTCCTTCTGAATGTTTTCTTCCTATAGACTTTCTAAAAGGAAATTTATAAATTTCATATTTCAGCAAGATCAGCAAATATGTAAAGCTTGACAAGTCGGTATGACTATGAAGAAGGTAAACATGAAGCAGTTCTGTCCAGGCATACATCAGGAGTTGCCCCCACCTACAGTAGTTAGATATTTTCTGTCTGCTGTTTCAAGAGTTTGCAAAAAGAAAAACCTGGAGGAAAGACCCAACTCTAGTGAGAAGGAAGCTTGTGCTGAGTAATTTTGTTCATCCTTCATTTACCTCAGTCTCAATCTCAGGAGAACAAATTTGGTCGGGTGTTATGGTGCCAGACTTGATAGCAAGAGACCATGAGTCCCACCATAGCTATGTGTGGGAAGCCATCATCGCCCCCTCCTAAAAGAATGAAATATTTTGAGGAATATTTTTAAAAGTCAGGATAAAGTATTTCCCCTAAAAAAGAAATAAAAAATCTTAAGGGAGACAGAAACTCAGAGCCCCAGCTCTCTGCCCCCAAGCAGTTACTGAGCTGGGGCAGTTTTAGAAATGCAGATTTGGTAATTCATTACTCCCTGTAGCAAAGTCTGAACAAAGGCAGATTAGCCCTCACCGAAGAACCAAAACAGGGAAAGCCATTAATTATTGCGTCATCCTCAGAAACTTCAAACAAACTTAGCTCAGACAACCTATAGAGCCAGCTATCACCCCTACATAACCCCTCCATGGCCCCATGGGAGTCTGACAATAGCCAATAGAATACATGTTCTTGCACAGGAACAGGAAGCTCAAGTGCAAAGCCCAAGAGAAGGTACAAAAACCCCTCACTCTCAACTCCATGAGGTCAGCTGCAGAGAATCACACACACTTGGTGGTTCTGCTTCATCAATAAATGGACCCTCTTTCCAACCAGCCTCCAGCCTCCATTTTGTCTTCAGTGCCTGGAACTGAACCAGATGGATATTTTTTTCCAACACATGAAAGCTGGATATTTTTCTCCAACACATGAAAGCTAGCTGGGTGACCTTGGACCAATCACACTCTTTGTAGTTTATAACCTTGGCTTGGGGGGAGGTGGGGGGAGAGAGAATGAGAATGAAGGAGAAAAAAATGGCTAGCAAGAAAATATGGAATTAAACGTTTTCAGGCTGCCACGAAGAGGTAGATGTCAGAATGATTCAAGACAACTCAGGATTTCAAATAAGAATCATTATGCAAGGATGATGACATGGCATAGGATCTGCTTAATCTGCACCAACTTCTAGAAGAAGAAGAGAAAATGGAAGGAAGGAAGGAAGGAAGGAAGGAAGGAAGGAAGGAAGGAAGGAAGGAAGGAAGGAAGGAAGGAAGGAAGGAAATGTCAATTCACAAAACATTTCTATGGCCATTTTATAGTTGCCAACAGAAATGAGTTTGAAAGAGCAGTGCAATAGTTTGGAAATTGGAAATTGCATCCCATGCATAGTTTTTTTTTTAGAGATAGTAACTAGGTGACTGAAGTTTCTGCTGCACAAAAATCTAACTGGAGAATATGATTGATGACTCTTGACTATGAATGTGTCTCTTTGGAGAATATGAATTACGATACACCCAGAAGGATTGGGGAAAACCAGGATCAAGGGTGACAGTGAAATATGTGTCTCAGAGTCGGCTACACCCAGGCAGCGCCAACATGTTAACTCCCAATAAATCCTGTTTATTTTTGGAAGTTTAGCTCAAGACTCATGATTTAATTGGGGTAACTGCTGGAATCCTGACAGCAAGGAAGGAAGGAAGGAAGGAAGGAAGGAAGGAAGGAAGGAAGGAAGGAAGGAAGGAAGGAAGGAAGGAAGGAAGGAAGGAAGGAAGGAAGGAAATCCAGATGTTGCTATTCTGAACAGGTTGCCAGCTAAGGTTAGATGAAATCCTTGATTAACTCTTTGGGAAAATTAGTAGCAATGACATTTTAGAATTAGCAGACCTGTCATTTTAGCAGAAGCAATACCATTGTTGATAGAGAGTAGTATGGTGGCCTAGAGGTGGAGCTCTCACCTCACACTCAGGAGGCTATGAATTCCTAAGTAGAGGCAAATATTTCTTTCTCTGGGCACAATGAGAATATGTCTGCTGAACAAAACTCCACATTGGCAACAGGAAAGGCATCCATCTAGTAAACACTCAGCTCCATTCAGTTACCCAGACTGCACCTTGCAAGGGATTATGGGGTTGTTAACTGATGATGATGATGAAGAAGAAAGTGTAAGCACTGAAATTTTTCCCTTCAACCGAAAAGAATGAACTTCTGAAAACCAGGTGATTCAAAAGGAATCCTTTATTGAAAGGTATTTTATCCCAACACTAGGCAAAGCAGAGTCTAAGATATCCCCAGGCATACAGTCATAGATAAAGGAAGTTAAAATCCCTCCCCTTATTTAAATGTGGATTTAGTCAAGCAAAGAACCAACATGTTAATTCCCCCCTCCCCTTCTCTGGGAAGGTATCTTAGCAGAGTTCCCAGGAGTGTCTTCCAGAGCTGGAATTTTTATGGTCCCTTCTCATCTTGTTATCTCTTCAAGAGGTGACAAGTTTCTAGACATCTGGCTCCACTCCTCCAGTTGTATATCATATGCAAGTTATACAGAATCAGTGTAGGATTTAATACATTCAGGTTACATCAAAAAGGATTACTTGTAACAACTTCCCCCACCCCATCCTTCTTCTTCCCTTGAAGAATGGCTGATACACAGATCTGACAATACCATTGCTGGTAGAGGGAGGGATAACTCTGAATTGTGGAGTCCTTAAGTAATTTGCTAAATTCCAAACTTCTTTGCAAGTAGCGAAATGGGAAGCCTGGAAGAGAAGAGATAACTTCTTTGGTAAATTTCTTTGTTTGGATTATCTGGTTAATTCAGTTAAAGTGTTGTCATTTTTAGCCTTGTTACACTGAAAATGAAGAGGAAAAAACGAAATGCTTTACACGTGGTGCTATGTTTTATGTGATCCTGTCATGTATAGGCACACCATCTATCCAGAAGCTCCTTTCAGTTCAGATGAAATTAACCTGGTTGCTCTGATGCTTTGAAGGGAAGTATCACTACAGCTGGGTGATTTGCTTTGAAAGGCTGTTTTGCTCAAAGCTTTGTCAATACCCTTAATGACATATTCAGGCAACCCAAATAAAATAAAAAAAATCAAAATAACGCAATACAAAATGCTGGCAAAATCTCATTATTCTTGCAGACATACTCGTGACATTTTGGATAAGAATACCACAATCTCATAAAAATGTATCTTTTTGATGAACTATATAAAAAAATCAGGTTGTCTCCCTTCACAGCACCAAGCAGTTTTGAGCAAATAATAAATATGCATATTTACTCTGCTTTAGTTTCTCCTTGTCGTCAAACTTCAAAGTGAAAAATCCTGACCTATGAATAGACAATTGGACTCGAATGTGTTTGAAACACGGGTGAGCAACTTGAAAACCAGGCCACCCAAAATAAAATTTAAACAAAATGTTGGGGTCTTGCCCAACAATTTTACCATTCTTGCATGCAATCTCATGACATATTTGGATAAGAATCCCACAAGCCCATAAAAGTTTGATGAACCATGTAAAATTATGGGAGTGAGATCTCTGGAGGAAAAAAAAGAATAACAAGATTTAGTGATTTTGCAAAAACTCTTTTAATTGGGAGGGTGCGAGAACAATGTTCACATACGGAATTGCAGGAGTTATTTCTTTGTTTGTATCCTGCCTTTGGACTCCGAGGGATAGTAGAGGACAGGAAAGCCTGGAGGAACATTGACCATGGGGTCGTGATGGGTTGGACAGGACTTCATGACTAACAACAACATCCTGCCTTTACTTTAAAGTAATTCAAGAATTCCCACACACCTGCCTCCTCCTATTTTCCCCACAACAATAACAACCCTGTGAGATAGATTGGGCTGAGAGAGAGAGAGTGACCGGCCCAAACTCATTCCAGCAGGCTTTCATGGCTAAAGCGGGACTTAAACACACAGCCTCCTGTTTTCTAGATTGCTGCTTTAACCACTAGGCCAAACTGCCTCTGGCATTTGGATGCAAATATTGCTTTAAAACAGGGGTGTCAAAATCAAGGCCCAGGGGCAGGATCTGGCCCACAGGTTGCTTAGATTTAGCCAATGTGGCTGCCCTGGAAGCAGCAAAGAACTGGCCCGTAGTGCCTCTACCAGCAAAAACGGAGCTCAGGAGCCAAAAATGGAGCTCAGGAGCCCGTTTTCACTGGGAAAGCACTTGGGCCACCACAGGTACCCCTGACATGAGTGACATTGAGCTGGTCATGGCCACTCTGGCCACGTACATCCTGCCACCCCCAAGGTTAAACATACCCTGATGCGGCCTTCAACAAAATGGAGTTTGATACCCCTGCTCTAAAAGGTATCTGCCATAGGTTTTTTAAAAAGGGGATCAGAATAGTACAATTCATTCAAATGGATTCAGTTATAGCATAAACAAGTAGCAAACTGAGTCTTCATCTATCAAACTGAGTCTAGCATCTATCATTCTCTGCTCGGAAACGCATTCAAGAAGCATCTATTTTAGACCGATATATCCGACGATGCATTATATATATTTGGGGAAATAATGTGTTCTGGGTTGTTGATTATGGAGAGTTGCAATTCTTCATGCAGATGACTATACTTTTCCATTACTCTCAGTTTTGCATATCTGGGATTGATAAAATGTAAACTAGACTCCGTTGTCTGCAGTAAAGCTTTTCACAGATCTGCATTTGGGGGCACATCATTCTTTCTTGAGGAAGGCTTTTGAAAGGATTGTGCGTATTTATTTCATGCAATGTGAAAAATGGCAGATGGGCTTTAGTGTGTGACTACAGTTACTCTTTTCAAGGTCTCATTATCCAGTTTTGTTCTCTGCACTGCTAGGCTGGAAGCAACCTCTATAAATATGAGGACCTCCTGCGTTAAAGAAAATTGTGAACGTTTATAGATTATGGAAAATTTCCAGCTATGTTATAACACTAGAAGCAGAATAGATTTCAATTGATTTACACCTTCTGGGGTCTTTGACATCCTCTCAAAGAATGCAATGAAAGGCATTGCCATGTTCTGACCAAGGCTTCTTGAAACCGTAACAATCACACACTGTTCCCAAAAACTATTTTTTAATTATTTCAATGGCTGTGAGTTATATGCGTTTGTAATGAGTCCCAAACAGTTTATGAATAGTCCAGTAGAAGTCTCCCACAGTCTTTCGGGATAAGGCTGATAAGCACTCACCTTTATCTCCCTTGAAATGCTGCCAATGACTAGAATAGAATAAGAATAGAATAGAATAGAATAGAATAGAATAGAATAGAATAGAATTCTTTACTGGCCAAGTGTGATTGGACACACAAGGAATTTGTCTTGGTGCAGATGCTCTCAGTTGTACATAAAAGAAAAAATACATTTGTCAAGAGTCAAGAATCATAAGTATAGCACTCAATAATAGTCACAGGGTACAATAAGCTATCAAATCATACTAGGAAACAGTCAATAAAAATAGTTAGGATACTAGCAAAAAAGTTACAATCATACAATCATAAATGGGAGGAGATGGGTGAAAGGAAGGATGCGAAGATTAATAGTAATAATAATGCAGACTTTGTAAATAGTTTGACAGTGTTGAGGGAATTATTTGTTTAGCAGAGTGATGGATTTCGGGGGGAACAAACTGTCCTTGTGTCTAGTTGTTCTGGTGTGCAATGCTCAATAGCAGTGGGTTTTTTACTACCGGTTCTGTGGGCGTGGCTTGGTGGGCGTGGCAGGGGAAGGATACTGTAAAATCTCCAGTCAGAGGTGGTATTTTCTGGTTCTCCAAACTACTCAAAATTTCCGCTATCGGTTCTCCAGGACTGGTCAGAACCTGATGAATACCACCTCTGCTCTATAACACCATTTTGAAGGAAGGAGTTAAAACAGTTTATGTCTGGGATATGAGGGGTCTGTAAATATTTTCACAGCCCTCTTTTTGACTTGTGCAGTATACAGGTCCTTGACTGAAGGCAGGTTGGTAGTAATTGTTTTTTCTGCAGTCCTAATTATCCTCTGAAGTCTGTGTCTGTCCTGTTGAGTTGCAGAACCAAACCAGACAGTTATAGAGGTGCAGATGATAGACTCAACAATTCCTCTGTAGAACTGTATCAGCAGCTCCTTGGACAGTTTGAGCTTTCTGAGTTGGTGCAAACTAAATTGACTAAATTGCCAATTATGCTGTACAAGGCTAAAAGTCAACACAGAGCTTCAGATTTTAAACCAATCAGAATGAAAAAAAGTTGCTTCCTGCAAAGGCTCATGTCCTTTTGCTCCTCCTTTATGTCTTATGGGAAGAGCCAATCATCTCCAAGCCTTACTCTTGAGTCAACCCTTTTGTCTTAACTGTTCTTGCCTTCTGGCAGCTCTGTGCAAACGCGCACTGGGAACAGGCTCCCCCTGTTCCTCTGCCTTGCTGATGTCAGATTCTGGAGGCTCCGGAGTCAACACATAACTCTCAGATGGCCCTGACTCCATCTCTGTTTCGGACACAGATCCCTTGTCCAAGTCCTCCCCACCAGACTCCAGAACTGGCCCATGTTCCTCCCCACTGTCCAATTCTTCTGCCTGCTCTGCAGGCCACCGCTGGACCACAGCATGCCAGAAGTCATAGCTCAGATACTTCAGGTGTACACTCTCATATTTAACCAAGATAAATAATCAAGATACTAGGATGTTGGAGAATTTTCTTAATCACACCACCCTCATTCCTTGCGTTGTAAACTAATTTATGGATGGGAAACAGTTCCTTTCTAGAATGATTTCGCAATGCAGAGTTTAGCTCAAAACATGTATTCATATTTTTGGTTAATTATGCCTCTTTCCTAACTGCAGTCCTCTTAATGATATACAAATCCATTAATATGTGTTATAAAGAAGGCAGTGCGAAAGAAAAACAGCACCATAAGCAAGATAAAAATAATTGCAGCAATATTACTAGCAACATCGACAGCATAAAAATCAGAATAATAAAAGAACTCATAAAACTGGGATGATCCAGAAAAATATTAAAATGTTTTATAAATGGGTGGCAATTTGTAAATAAATGACCATAATGGAGGCTCCAATTGACCTTCTCTAAATGCATGTAATGTATGTCTTAGCAAATATATATATTAGAGAGAATACATGCAAAACCTGTGCCAAAATATTCCAAGACATTCAAACAATTTAATTGTGGTGTATTTGTGTAAGGTTTTGGTTTTTTTAAAAAAAAGCATAGAAAGGGATGCTGGATTTTATTTTCCCAGTGACCAACCAGATAATTTTGGGGTGTTCATAAGCAGGAGATTGAGGCACAATCTTCCATCAACCCTGAGCCATGGTGGCACAGTGGTTAGAATGCAGTATTGCTGGCTAATTCTGCCGACTGCCAGCAGCTAATTCTGCAGTATTGCTGGCTAATTCTGCCGACTGCCAGCAGCTAATTCTGCAGTATTGCTGGCTAATTCTGCTGACTGCCACCAGTTCGATTCTGACCAGCTCAAGGTTGACTCAGTCTTCCAAGGTCAATAAAATGAGGACTAGAGATGGTATTCAGCAGGTTCTGAGCAGTTCTGGAGATTTGGTAGCCGAAATTTTGAGTAGTTCGCAGAACCGGTGAATACCACTTCTGACTGGCCCCCGCCCCCATCTATCCTCTGCCTCCTGTGTCTCAGCTGATCGGCTGGGCCTTCTTTTGTTGCCCTGCATTGGAGAACAGAGCTGGAAAGCAGGTTAGTGGGATGGAGAAGAAATGGAGATTTTGCAGTATCTTTCCCCCAGGAGTCGGGAGGGAATGGGGATTTTGCAGTATCCTTCCCCTGCCCATCAAGCCACGCCCACCAAGCCATGTCATGCCCACCAAGCCATGCCCACAGAACTGGTAGTAAAAAAAAATTTGAATCCCACCATTGATGAGGACCCAGATTGTTGGGGGCAAGATGCTGGCTTTGCAAACTGGTTAGAGAGAATTTAATGCGCTATGAAGCAGTATATGTCTAATTGCTATTGGTATTCTTCCATAGTTGTTCCCTTGTAGCTGGTATTGGGGGGGGGCTGCTAATGCCACTCTAATGTAACACTGAAACTTCAACTAATAGCTCTTAGATAAGAAGGGCTATTAGAATAAACATGGATTACATACAGAAGTGGGAAATCGGTACGAAAGAATTACCAAGAGAGATCCAATCTAGACTTAAATTTCCTGATGTGAGAACTATTAATCAGTGGAATGGCTTGCCTTCAGAAGTTGTGTGTGCTCTTCCTCCAGCAAGATTGGCAAAGATGTTTAAAGAGAAATCAGCAAAATGTTGGAAATGTCATCAGATATCTGGATCATACTCCCATATGTGGTGGGCATGCACAGAAGCTCAAAGATATTGGATTAAAACACACACCTGGTTGGAAAAGATGATAAAACAATATATACGTAGATTTAAAGTCTAAGATATTTTTATCGGGAATTTTCCTGAAGACTATAGTAAAGAAATAACATATTTGATCATGTACTAACAGCAGCTAAAATTGTATTTGCTCAAAATTGGAAAAATGAGAAAATTCCGATGGAGGAAGAGGAGATTAAGAAAATAATGGAATGTGCAGAAATGAGTAGGTTAACATCGGCAGTTAGAGAACAAGAAAAAAGGGAGTACTATAAGATTTGGGATTTATTTTATGGATGGTTGGATAGTAGAGCAAGAAATTAAAGGATACTGTCATAATGATATACTGTAATAGATTATTTTGAATAAGATATAACATGAATATAATGCAGTAAGAATTGGGATTTGTTCTCAAGGATAGCTGGAAATTGAAATAAGAAACCTAACGTTATTGCAATAATGATACAATATGATATATAATGTTGATTAGATTATAATATGAATGTAAACTTAACAAGAAATGTATACAACAAACATTATTATGTACACCAGAGATATGTACCCAGCCGACACACTGTATAATTGAAAGAAGGTTTTACTGGTTGTTTTTGTTATACAAATAAAAAAAACTTTTTTTAAAAAAAAGAAGAAGTCGTGGGTGTTCCATCACTGGAGGTTGTCGCAGGAGGTTGGACTACAAGGTCTCTTCCAACTCTGTTATTCTGTTACTTGGTTATTCTAGTGTACTGGTCATATAGGCAGAATAAAGAAAAATTGCCCAAGAGATATATAAAGAAAGAATGGATAGATTGAAAAGAATGGAAAGAGTGAGAAGATCTGAGTTGGCTAAAGTTCCTTAAAAGGGGAGGTGAAGTTTTAAAGAACAAAAGGGACGCATGAATGGATACGTGGATGTGGTATTGATGCAGGCTGGATATCTTTTCTTTTTCTCATCTTCCACCTTGAATCTCTTTCTCCGGCTATGTTGTACTCCTTCTTTGCACTCTGCATAATGTTGCTGACTTTGAAAAGGAGTAGCACATGACTACAGGGGTATGTGGAACAATAATTATGAAAGGTTATGAAAGGTGATAAAGGGGACCTGTGGGTATGTGTGTGTAATGCACCGAGTCATTTTGCCGATCTCTATAACCTGCTCTCAAATGCTTGTCAACGTCTACCAGTAAAAAGCAATTTAATGTTAAGGCATCATGGTGGCTACAGAAATAAAAGAGCAGATGAAAACAGCAATATGAGAAGAGGCACACAAATCCGTCGAAGATTGCTGTTATTTTAGAGTCTATTGAATGAATTGCTTCTATGTTTATCAAAGATAGATAAGGTGTATTGCCCATTCCAGATGCTTTAAAAATATTGTTGAGGATGAAGTAAGGAGAATTTTGCTGCAGTTTTTCTTCTAAGTGTTTTCCTTTCAGCACACCACTCATTAGGGTGCTAAAGTTTCCATTCCATAGATGATGGATGGGAGAGAGAGAGAGAGAGAGAGAGAGAGGTATAGATGATAGATAGATAGATAGATAGATAGATAGATAGATAGATAGATAGATAGATAGATAGATGATTGATAGATAGACAGACAGACAGACAGACAGACAGAAAGAGAGAGGTGTGTGTGTGTGTGTGTGTGTGTGAGAGAGAGAGAGAGAGAGAGAGAGAGAGAGAGAAATAGTGATAGATAGATAGATAGATGATAGATAGATAGATAGATAGATAGATAGATAGATAGATAGATATAGATGATAGATGATTGATAGACAGACAGACAGACAGAAAGAGAGAGGTGTGTGTGTGTGTGTATGAGAGAGAGAGAGAGAGAGAAATAGTGATAGATAGATAGATAGATAGATAGATAGATAGATAGATAGACACAGACAGACAGACAGACAGACAGAGAGATGTGTGTGTGTGTGAGAGAGAGAGAGAGAGAGAGAGGAATAGTGATAGATGATAGATAGATAGATAGATAGATAGATAGATAGATAGATAGATAGATAGATAGATGTTATATGTAAGAAGAAAAAATACCCACACATAATCTAATGTATAACTATAAAATAAAAGAAGAAAGCAGTTACCATTCCAAAACTTTATAAGTAACAATTACTAATTTTCTGTGCTTTGTATTTTAAAAGGGTAGACTCACATATTATATTTAATCTGTCATCATATTATAAATAATGTAAGAATAACTAGACTAAATACACACAATAAATACAAGCACTCTTTTACTAAATGATCATTTATTTAGCAGTCATTCAAAGTTATACCACCATTCAGAAAAGTTATTTGCAACTGGTTCCCACACTTGTTGTACAACTGTCACAGCAGGGTCATGAGATCAAGGGTGCTTGGTAACTGCTTGGTATCCAGAACAAAATAACAGAGTTGGAAGGGACCTTGGAGGTCTTCTAGTCCAACCCCCTTCTCAAGCGGGAAACCCTATACCATTTCAGACAAATGGTTGTCCAATCTCTTCTTAAAAACCTCCAGTGTTGAAGCACCCACAACTTCTGGAGGCAAGCTATTCCACTGATTAATTGTTCTAAAAGAAAACAAGAGAAAGGGAAGAAGAGGAGGACTAGCAGAAAAAGGTACACCTGAACACCTGAAAAGTAAAATTGGGGACAGACCCACTGGAGAAAATATTTATATGTGGTTAAAAGTCAGCCTATTTTGTTAAGAGTTCACATTGGCTTGATGGCACATAATCAAGCCAGTATCTTATCTTTTTTGAAGCTATGCTGGTGCAGTGTTTAGAATGCAGTATTGCAGGCTGCCTACAGCCAGGAATTCAATTCTGACCGGCACAGGTTGACTCAGCCTTGCATCCTTCCGAGGACAGTAAAATGAGGACCCAGATTGTTGGGGGCCATAGGCTGACTCTGCAAACAGCTTACAGAGGGCTGTAAAGCACTGTGGAGGAATATAAAAGTCTAGGTGCCATTTGTCTATGGAGATTCTCAGTCATCCAGGTCACAGTTGTCCCAAAGGTGCTTTTTTTTTCAAGAGGCAACTGGACTTTCTGGTTTTTCTTTGAAGATGTTTCACTTCTCATTCAAGAAGCTTCTTCAGCTCTGACTGGATGATGGGGAATGGAAGGATTTATGCTCCTTGCAGACAGCTGGACATTTGCATTCTTTTAGCCGGTTGTTAAGGTCACCTGGAGGTTTATCTATGTCCTCAGGGTCATCTGAGGGATGCAAATTGGTGTGGAGCCTTATTGGTACTGTTGAAAGGACTGTGTTGTGGAATTGGAGATAGGTGACCTTGTATCCTTCCCCCTGAGGGAGGGCTGTCCTCTTTGAAGACAACAAAGTCCATATTTTGGACAGAGAGGATTGCTGGTTTGAAAGAGGGGTTAAAGAAACCATCTATGTGACCTTAAAGACCTGCTAAAAGAATGCAACTGACCAGCTGTCTGCAAGGAATATAAATCCTCCCATTCCACACCATCCAGTCAGAGCTGAAGAAACTTCTTAAATGAGAAGTGAAATGTCTTCCAAGACTTTTCTCTTTGTTGCCTCTTTGAAAAAAAAAAAAAACACCTTTGGCTCTAAGTGCTAGTGCTATTGATCTTTCAGTGCAGCACGGTATGTATTTGGACTTTTCTGTTGGTTAATTACTTTGCTATCTGTTTTGGAAAAAATATATATCCTGAGGCCAGGTAGTGTAAGAGTAACCTGCATTTTGCACCCCCTGTCAGGTCGAAAAACTGCTTCACCTTCTCAAACGAAACCTTGTGCTCTTGCATCTACTCCCCAACCACACAAGAGTTTTAGAGGACTAAGGTGTTTAAAAGAACTAAGGGAAAATTTCCTGACAGTTAGAACAATTAATCAGTGGAACAACTTGCCTCCAAAAATTGGGAAAGCTCCAAAACTGGAAGTTTTTAAAAAGATGTTGGATAACCATTTGTCTGAAGTGGTGTAGGGTTTCCTGCCCAGGCAGGGGGTTGGACTAGAAGACCTCCAAGGTCCCTTCAAACTCTGCTATTCTATTCTATTCTATTCTATCCTATCCTATTCCATTCCATTCCATTCCATTCTATTCTATTCTATTCTTTTCCTATTCCTATTCCTATTCCTATTCCTATCCTATCCTATCCTGTTCCGTTCCATTCCATTCTATCCTATTCTATTCTTTTCCTATTCCTATTCCTATTCCTATTCCTATTCCTATTCCTATCCTATCCTATCCTATCCTATCCTATCCTATCCTATTCCGTTCCATTCTATTCTATTCTATTCTATTCTATTCTATTCTATTCTATTCTTTTCCTATTCCTATTCCTATTCCTATTCCTATTCCTATCCTATCCTATCCTATCCTATCCTATCCTATTCCGTTCCATTCCATTCCATTCCATTCTATTCTTTTCCTATTCCTATTCCTATTCCTAGCCTAGCCTCTCCTATCCTATCCTATCCTATCCTATCCTATCCTATCCTATTCTATTCCGTTCCATTCCATTCTGTTCTATTCTGCTACTTTCTCCATTTGTTTGCAGAGCTGACAAAAGCCACCCTTTATGCTCCCGTACGTTCAGCTTCACTTCAATGTAATTTCCTCCATGGACTTGTGGATCTCGTGATATATATTCACTTCTCAGCATGGGGTGACTGAAGCTCTCATTAATATTAATTGGTGTTGTGTATTATTTAGGTTTATATAGGAAATGACTTTCAGGCAACGACAGCTGTGGGGGTCTTTTGCAAATCTGCCAGGGCACACAACGTAGGTGGGTAGCTGTGAGCTGCAGGCCCCCCCCAGCAGTCTGTTCGTTGTCGTTCCCCTGCCCCACCGCCATCCTAAGCATCCCAATATTGCACTGCTGAAATTAGGAGCAATTTTTCGCAGCAGGAGTTTCATTTCCTTCCCATCTCCGATCAGGATGAGAGTAAAATGGTGGCACTGGGAAATAAGCCCATTCCCATTTTCACCCTTAAGCCCTCCAACTTTAAACACACACACACACACACACAAACACACACACACCACTCAAACCAAGCTGGAAAATGGCTGCCTCAAACGGGCAGCAAAATGGCTGAATTTCACCAGCATACTTTTGGCATTTCTGCTGAGAGGTTTCGACAAGGCCTTCGGAGTTTATGAAAGCATCTTTTGACTTTCCGCATTGAATTTGGGTGGTGAAATAGCCCATTTTCTCGATTCACCCAATATTGAAATATAAGCTAACTAAACTTTACACCATCTCTAGAGTGCAAAACACAAAACAAAATCTAACCAATATTAACCTTCACCTAGCTTTACACATACTCAGTGTTTCATTAGCCTGATAGCAATAACACTTAGACTTATATACTGCTTCATAATGCTTTACAGTCCCTCTCTAAGCAGTTTTACAGAGTCAGCATATTGCCCCCAACAATCTGGGTCCTCAATTTACCGACCTCGAAAGGATGGAAGGCTGAGTTAACCATGAGCTGATAAGGATTGAACTCCTGTCTGTGGCAGAGCCAGCCTGCAATACTGTATTCTAACCACTGTGCCACCACAGATTTTATGATTATGTGTCTTGTGCCAACAGAGATGACTTGATTAATCTATGATTCATTGTCTTGTAATGCTGTAGATACTCTTCTTACTAAATTGGGTTATGTCCCTATTCAGACAGAGAATCACCCAGGATGCCAACATACTAGTGACAAAAAAATATCAAACACTATCAAATCTGAGCTGCAAAACTAGGGTATATACCCTAGTCATGCAGGCTGCATCCAGCCTATGGGGTATTTAAATCTGGCCCATGGGGCTGCCGTGGAAATAGTGAAGACCATCTTGTAGTGCCTCTGCCAGCAAAAAGGGAGCTTATACGCACTCACACCACGGGCTCCATTTTCACTGGCAGAGGGCTTCGTTGAGGCCAAAAATATTGAGAGATTTGCAGCGAAAATTCAGCGCCAGAAAAATAAACACAGATGGCTGATGCTTCATTTAACATCTTTATAAACATAAGTGGCTTTTACAAACCAGTTGTAGATTTCTCCAACATGGAGCAAACTCAAACAGAAACATGTTGCAAGTTCAGAGCAGAGCTCCAGTCTTCAGCAAGCAAACAAGTCAGTTTCATCTTCAATAGACAGACTCAGAGCTTAACAGAGATGCAGAGTTGCAGAGCTTAACATAGAGCCACGACTAGACTACTTTTAGTTTCAGTTTCCAGCCTAGGCTAATTCTAGTTTCAGTTTCCAAAACAGTCATCATTGGCTGACTTAGTTGCTATGCCTATTCATTGGCTGACCTTGTTATCAAGCTCTATTCCAGTTCATGAATATACTCTGACAAAAAATGAGTGACGTCAAACTGAAACGAGTGGCATTGAGCTAGCCATGCCCCCTCGGGCCCCACGAAGTCAACCACAGCCCTGATGTGGCCCTCAGTGAAATTGAGTTTGACACCCCTGTACTAGATGAAAGCAAAATAGAATTTTCTATATCTATTTCCAGTTATTTAGTTTTCCAGATTCTTGTAGCCCAGGCCAGGTAATCCTATCTCACAGGAGTCATTTGTGTGGATACTCTTCATCATATCTACAGGTTCCCTGGTTTGCAGAGGAACTTTCTTGTACCAAATGCTCAGTATATACCATGACAGTATTCTGGATTATCATCATAATCCATGATCCTTTTAACTGGAGATATTTTAAGAGAGCCCAGGGATCTTAGAGGAGGTGACATTGCTCCATTGTAAAATCTTTAGCTGTGGATGAAAAGAGTCCCTGATTCAAATCGAATTTCCCCCCTTGGTGTTATTAAAATTTTTCAAGGAAAGGCTGTAGCTCAACAATAGGTTTACTCCATAATGTGAAGTATCGGTATGTGCCCTTCAATTCTATTCCCCAGACAATGTGCAAAAAAGAATGAAGCAACCCAAATCTAAATAAACCATACAGAATAAATGACAGCCATAAAAGCATAACAGAAGCATTATATTGCATTAAAATGTCATTTAAAAAACTTAGTAATAAAGGTTTCTTTTAAGGTTCTTTTCCTATCAGTACAGTACTGGCTTGGTGCCCTTGAATGGCACCAGTCTTCTTGTAGGTAATGGGATCCCATCATCACAGTTGTATGCTTAGAAAGAAGGATGTTGCTGAAGTTGTATTTTCTGCAATCGAGTTTGGAGCAGTTTACCTTGAGTTTGTATCAGTTGTTTTTGTCCCTGATCTATTTACTATTTTTCTGTCATCAAGACAACCGCTGTAAAAAGCTGAAAGAGCTACAGCCTACAGTCAAACCAAAGAATCAGAGAGGACATTAGGCCCTCTGTCCTAGAAATATATTTTCCCATTGTCTGTAGAGATTCTCAGTCATTCAGGTCATGGTTATCCCAATGATGCTTTGTTCAAGAGGCAACTGGACTTTCTTCTTTTTCTTTGAAGATGTTTCACTTCTCATCCAAGAAGCTTCTTCAGCTCTGAAGCTTCTTGGATGAGAAGCAAAACGTCTTCAAAGAAAGACAAGAAAGTCCAGTTGCCTCCTGAAAAAGCACCTTTGGGATTACCATGATCTAGATGACTGAGAATCTCTACAGAATTATAGCTTATACAATTTGGGATGAACACCCTTTGAATGGTGTGGGAGTAGGAATGGATTTCCAGAGGAAAAACTGCAGACTACAGGAACCATAAGCACCACTCAGGTGACCCCGAGGACACAGATAAACCTCCAAGTGCCTCAACGAGCCTCTAAAAGTATGCAGATGACCAGCTATCTGCAAGGAATATAAATCCCCCACTATCCTGTCAGAGCTGGAGAAGCTTCTTGGATGAGAAGCGAAACGTCTTCGGAGGAAAAAACAAGAAAGTCCAGTTGCCTCCTGAAAAAAAAAAACACCTTTGAGATAGTTTCCCATTCTCTAATATCTGGCATGATCTTGTGATGAAACCCTATCTTGCATTTCTGAGCAATTACCTATACTACCGTACTATTATTATAGTGATTACAGCCATAGGGAAAAATAAATAAATTCATACTACAGATCTCTTGGGCCAGAAATCATCTACTATAAAAAGAGATAAGAGGCAGCTACCGAGAAATAGTAGACAATCTGTGTCCTCATTTTACCAACTTTGCAAGGATGGAAGGTTGAATCAACCTGGAGCCCATCAGGATCGAACTCCTGGATGTGAACAAAGTTAGCCTGCAATACTGCATTCTAACCACTGTGCCACCATTGTTAAGGAAGACACAGACCACCCATAAGGATATGAAAGGAATTTTATATATCTATATAAAAAGAAAATACGAGGCAGCAACCAAAATGTTTGCAATGCTCTTTTGGCTTCTCTCTCTTTTGTCTTGAATAGGATCATGTGCTGTTTTAGCTCAATGCAAAGTCTTCATCGAGAGTTTTTCTTTTTTACCCTTGTATACTTCGTTCAGTTTACAAAGGAAGAATTTTGTTCAAAGTTCGTCACTCTTTTTCCTCCCTCTGGGCAGTTCAGATCGTCAAAGACAACCTCGACTGTCCCAAAGTTTAAATACATCTTTATTAACGTGAATTTGATGTTAACATCTAGTGACATATAACACATTAAAATAAAGGATTCGAATTTTGGAACATTGTTTTTTATTGTTCTGAGCACATGGTTTGCAGGAGAGGTTTCCCCAAAAAATGGAAGTGTGTGTTGTTTTCTGTTTGATTGATAGGAATAAATAACATTTACATATTACTTAAAAGAGATAATAAAAAAGCTAAGAAGGAAACAAAAAGATAAAAAAAACATTTTTTTTAGCAGCTTACACCCAGATAAACAGAGATTAACACCAGACAAACAATCAGCAGAAAGCAATATCCCAATCTACTAAGGAGAAAACCACATCTTCAATAAGCACTGGCAGGGGCAAGCTATTGTTAAAATAAAAACCAGGAGCAAACCCTGCACTCAATAACACTGATGGTGTTAGCTAATCAGGTAATGAAATGTCTGCAAACAAACAATTTCAGAGAGCACCAAGAACTCCTCAATTCAGTGCAATTTCTGAATTCAGCCATAATCAATAATTGGAACAAGAACATATGTAATTTTTTAAACAGAACATATGTTCCAATTTTCCATTTTAAGCAACATTCTAAGTTGGATATTTATTTATTAATATCCCACCTCTATTATTTTTACAAGTACCTCAAGGCAGCAAACATATCCCACATACCTTCCTCCTATTATCTTTTTCCACAACACTGTGAGGTAGATTGGGCTGAGAGGAAGAGCGACTGGTCCAAAGACATTCTGCTGACTTTCATGGCTACACCAGGACTTGAACTTACAGTCTCCTATCTACTATCCTGATGACTTAATCACTAACCAAACTGGCTAAGGTATCCCATCAGCAGTTTCAGATGTTGCCATGGCCCGGTTCGCATATTGTTCTAAGCCAGGGGTGTCAAACTCACATCATCACAGCAACATCACATGACCTATCAGGACTTTTTTCCCCTTTGTAAACCAGGTGTGGGTGTGGTCAACGCATAAGGCATCTGGCCCCTGGGCAGAGGTGGTATTCAGCAGGTTCTGACCAGTTCTAGAGAATTGGTAGTAGAAATTTTGAGTAGTTCTGAGAACCAGCAAATCCCACCTCTGACTGGCCCAGCTCCCATCTATTCTCTGCCTCCCGAGTCCCAGCTGATCGGCTGGGTCTTCTTTGGTTGCCCTGCACAGGAGAATGGAGCTGGAAAGGAGGTTAGTGGGGCGGGAAGGGAATGGGGATTTTGCAGTAACCTTCCCCCAGGAGTGGGGGGGGAATGGAGATTTTACAGTATCCTTCCCCTGCCATGCCCGCCAAGCCACACCCACAGAACCGGTAGTAAAAAAAATTGAATGCCACCATTTCCTCTGGGCCGGGAGTTTGATAGCCCTGTTCTAAGCCATAATGTGGCTTCTTTGAGTGATAACACAATGTGTGAACTGACTCATTATAGGCTAACATTATGCTTAAATTTGGCCACTGCGGTTTATTCAACAAACCATAGATTAGCAAAATGTAGCAATTACTGTTGATTTCTTCAAAAGGGAATAAATGCAGGAAGTCCTCAAATAACAACAACAACTGAGCCCCAAATTTCTGATGTTAAGTGAAACATTTGTTGAGTGAGTTTTGCCCCATTTCACAACCTTTCTTGCCAGAGTTCTTAAGTAAATCACTGAAGTTGATAAGTTAATAAACTGGTTGTTAAGTAAATCTGGCTTCCCCGTCGTCTCTGCTTGTCAGAAAGTCCCAAAAGGGGATCCTATGATCTTGGGACACAGCAACGGTCATAAGTATGAATCAGTTGTCAAGCATCTGAATTTTGATTATGGTGATGCTGAAAAGGTTGTAGCTGTGGAAAAACATGGTCATAAGTCATATTTTTCAATGCTGTTGTAACTTTGAATGGTCACAAAATGAACTGTTGAATAAGTTGGGGATTACCTGTATTATATAAAGAACATCCTTCATATGTCTATGGAGATTCTCAGTCATCCAGGTCATGGTTTTCCCAAAGGTGCTTTTTCAAGAGGTGTCATGCCCCAGCATATAACTTTTATATACTGTTGTTACTCTATAGCACCATCTACTGGCTAGAGAGACAAATACCAAGTATTCTGTTTGAAGCCACCCCATCAGTCCGCATTCTCAAAACAAGTGTCTGCTGGGAAGCCAGACTCCATTTCCTTTAGCATTTGGAAAAGGCAGAAGCACAAAGAAGAATCCATCTTCTCTGTGGCACATGGTGACCCAAGGACAAACCCACACCCCACACACAGAGCATCATTGGTGAGATTTAAATTGCTTGTATTTATTAATTGTTATGTTCAGCAGTAACTCAATACTGTCTATCTTGTATTTGGTTCCCATTGTATGTATCCCTATTTTCCCCAGTTTCACCATATCCTGTTCTTTCAATAAAGCTTCCAGATTTATGCACACGGTCTATTTTATTGGAGGATAGGTGGGTTTAGCTGCATGTCGAGCTGCACACAGGCTAATGTGTAAGTGAGGACAAAACAAGTGGCAACTGGACGTGCTGGTTTTACTTTGAAGACATTTCACATCTCATCCGAGAAGCTTCTTGGGGAGCTTAAGAAGCTTCTTGGATGAGAAGCAAAATATCTTCAAAGAAAAACCAGAAAGTCCAGTTGCCTCATGAAGAAAGCGCCTTTGGGGGAACATCCTTCATAGGATCCTCCCCGCATGCTTAAGAACTTCGGTAATTACTGGATGAATGTTCCAGTCATCTTACAGTGACACGGGAGCATATGTATAAACCCTGCACTGTGTGATCCCGTTAAAAGATAAAGTGTCTTTCAAATCAAGCTTGACGCCTGGTGATTTCATGGATGCTGTCACTGCAACACCAAAAGTGAATCTGTCCCCAGGAAAGAAGCAAGCATGAAATGGAAAGGGAGGGCGGGAAAAAAACAGAGAACACTGTTGTTATAACTTTTTTTCCCCTTTTTCCACCCCTTACGTCCCTCGTTCCTTGAAGTAAAATGCTATGTTCAGCCTCTTATTCTTATACTCCCCTTCAAACTTTCGACATTCAAAAGTGGCTCCTCTTCAGCTGCAGTTGGGATCCTGTCCTAGATGGTAAATTTAAGTGCACAATTTCCCCCAAAAAAAACCCCTAACTTTTCCATCAAAGTTCTTGGCAGCTTTAGGATCTAATTTCTCTCGTTTTATCAGTTGCTGTGGTAACAGATCAGCCCCATTGACATTTTTATTTCATTTTCATGTCTATTAAGAGGAGTTTAAATCTAATGCCAGCGCAGACCACGGCATGAAATGGAAGGACAGCTGAGGATTGGGAAGAGTGTCAGTTGAGATATCAGACAGTAGCAGACGCAGCCGGGCTCTTGTCTGACCGATGCAGGGAAAAAGGAGAACAACTGAATGCTGTCAGCAAAATCGGCAGTGTAAGACAGCTGTTCATGCTCATCTGGAAAACATTCCAGGACGGAGGATTAAATTAATGAATGGGGGATGTTTGTGCAGGGCGAAGGTGGATTTGAGTTAAGAAACAGTTTGGCTCCATGTTCTGGCTGAAACGTGCTTCCCTGGACACGCATGACTGAAAACACCATCGTCCCAAGGAATTGCCCCATGGTCTTCAGATGTGCTGCCAAAACTGATCACGTCATTTCATCATTATCTGATGAATGCTATTTCTCAAGACAGAGCTAGCTACCTTCGCTTTACAGGTTAAGTTATGAAGCATTGGGGAAAGTCTGGTCTACCATTAATAGATCACTTGACTTGCACGCAACAAAGCTCCACGTTCAATCCTCAGCTTGTTCAAGTTGTACACACACACACACACACACACACACACAAAATTCTCCAGGCTAACGTTTTGGAGAACTGTCTTCAGTCAGTGTAGACAACTGAGCAAGATTGTGGGCTGCTGTGAAGTTTCCTGTCTGGACTTTGTCTGGAAATGGTGAAGGGGAAAAACATCCCACGAAAGTATGGTGCTGGCACGTGGAAGAGGAAATATGTACAGGCAAGAAACGATTAATACAATTGATGGCATCTACATGAGGACTCATCAGAAACTGGCCTTAGGATTCTGCAAGTAGTTAGGGGATATGCGCTAATTGGGTGTGCCAATTGATGGAGATGTCATCCACTCCATCTGAATTAGCCTTCATCCTGGTGAGACAATTAAGACTGAGCCTTGAGCCAAGTCATGGGTCTAGAGCCAATGGGTAGGGGACATGAAAGAAGCTCCCCGAAGATTGCATTATTTTTGGTAATTGGGCAACTGTCTTGTCTCAACAAATCCAAAAAAATCCAGAAGCATCCTTTGGTTAGCTTTGTAGCTTCTTGTTGTGGTCCGTCAGCAGCCAGTGGAGTTGGCAGAAGATTCAGATAGTGAGGAAGTTGGGGAGGAACCTGGGCCAGTCCTGGAGTCTGAGAAAGGCTGTCATGTGTGCTCTGCATCAGAGGCAGAGATGGGGCCAGGGCTGACTGATAGTTATCAGCTTCCTTTGGAATCAGACATCAGTGGGGCAGAAGAATAGCTGGAGTCTGTTCCTAGTGTGAGCATGCAAAGAGCTGCCAGGAGAAGGGAAGAGCTAAGGAACAAGGGTCGACTTGGGAGTAAAGCCACAGATGGACAGTGAATAAAGAGGAGTGAAAGGGGAGTGGTGTTTGCAATTAGTTCAATTCATTAGGGTGAAGATCTGTCCCTGACTTCTTGCCAAGTATTGTCTGCTACAGAGTGGCAGAGAACCTTTTACTAAAATTTTTGAAGCCCATCCCTGCGTAGGTGAAATTCAGTTTTGTGATTTTTGAGCAACCGGAACTTTGGAAATCTATGAGTAACCCAAATGGACAACCTTGGACTCAACCAAGGTTGTTCAACAGCAATCTGCTACATTTTGAGCAGCAGTTTCTGAATAGGTCGAATCAGCTTCAAGAACAGCTCTCAGTGAAGCTCACTGCAGAAACTTGGTCAGGAGGGGAGAAGATCGGGAGTCATCAAATGTTCAGGTTAAGAGAGATGAGTTGTAAGCTCAACGGCCGGCAAATTAGGAGCAAAAGGACTGAGCACTGATTTGCTGGCATTCTCAGAGCTCAGCTTTTAATTAGTAATTAGAACTTTGGATTTGAAGGGAAAGATGCAAAGCACATGTGGGACACACATATCGTATGTACTGGCAA
Source organism: Pseudonaja textilis (assembly GCF_049901715.1). NCBI lineage: Eukaryota > Metazoa > Chordata > Lepidosauria > Squamata > Elapidae > Pseudonaja > Pseudonaja textilis. The sequence goes on from NC_141996.1 coordinate 10,181,353, forward strand.
CTCCTTATACCAGAGAGGTCTTTTCCCAAGATTGCATAGCAGTTATAGAAGACAGTTGCAAGAGTCCAGAACAACGGAGTTGGAAGGGACCTTGGAGATCTTCTACTCCAACCACTGGCTCAAGCAGGAGACCTTATACCAGGAGTCACCAACCCAGTGGTGGGATTCAGCCAGTTCGCACCACTTCGGGAGAACCGGTTGTTAACTTTCTGAGCAGTGAACTGGTTGTTGGAAGAAATAATTAGGGCAGAGAATCGATTGTTAAATTATTTGAATCCCACCGCTGCTCCAAACCCACAAACCGCAGCCCATTCAGAACTAGGTCACAAAAGTGTCGTGCTAGCATGCGCACAGAGCTCCATTTGCATGAGTGTTGGACCCGTGTGTCCGCTCATTGCACGAATGGAGCTGCATGCATGCACACACTTTTTGTGTGGAACCATCCCCCACCCACCCTCTGGTCCACAAAGCCAGAAAGTTTGGAGACCACTGCCCTATACCATTTCAGACAAATCCAATCTATTCTTAAAACCACCAATGATAGAACACTCACAAGTTGTTCTACTGATTAATTGTTCTGTCTGGAAATTTCTCCTTAGTTCTAGGTTGCTTCTCTCCTTGATTAGTTTCCTGTTCTGACCTAGGCATCCCCCAAAAGCACTAAGCAGACTCTTTGTCCTGGCAAAACCCCTTTTATTAAACTAAGGTGAATTTCTTGCATTCACTTTCAGCCAAAGGCCTGGCAAACAGTCTTTCAAGGATGTAATTAGGAGCACAGACCTTATCTAGCTTGGAGAGCTGCCGAGTAAATATTTTCAAATGCAGTGATGACAAGGAAGGACTTGGCACAGAGTCTCTGAGATTGTCATGCCCTTGGTAGAGTTGGACTCTGAGCGAGAGGAGGAACAGTTGACAGGGAGTGGAGGTGTGGCTCTGGATGTTGTGGAGGAGGCTGGGGAAGGGCAGAGGCTGGCTGGGCAGTCAGAGGAAGAACCAGGCCCATCCCCTCTTCATCCTAGGACATGCAGGGAGGAACAGAGAAGGAAACAACTTGGCTTACGAGAGAGGAAGCGGCCATGTTCCCCCTCATTGGTGGCAGCTGGGAAGAATAGTATATAAGAGAGACAGTTAAAACACAGCGTTGCCAGAAGCAAAGCTTGTTTTATTTTTGGGCTGAAGTTATCTTGGTTGGCGTCCTTCCAACAGACTGTGCCTTGTTATCTCCTTGAATTTGGTAATTACTTATCCTGGTCCGTTGTGGAAATTTCTTCATTGTAGTTTGTTGGGTTTTTTATTTCACCTCTATCTGCTCATTAAGTTCGGACTGTATTGTTTTCTTTTGAAGACTATTTTTGAGTAAGTTTTATCTCCAACTGAGAATTATTGAACAGTGGGGCCAAGCTGGAGGCATTAAAGGGCATTTATTTACATTTTGGATTTTGTTACGTTTGAGTTACACTCTGGGTCATCATAGAGATGCACAGACAGATCTTTACACTGCTGCAATGAACAATTTTTTTTCATGTAAAAAAACCCCTCCCCTTTTGCTCCTCTTTTAATTCCTATGGGAGGAGGCATTCACTGTTCACCTGTTGCTTTACTCCCATGTCGACCCTTAATTGGTAATTGCTATTTTCTTTTGGCAGCTGTGCACATGTGCAGGCTGGGAACTGACTCCAGCTGTTTCCCCGCCATACTGCTGTCCAACTCTGAAGGCAGCTGACAACGGCCAGACTGCCCTGGCCCCATCTCTACCTCTGACACAGAGCCTTCATCTGAGTCTTCCTCAGCCTCCAGGAGTGGCCCATGTTCCTCCCCAACCTCCTCACTGTCCGACTCTGCTGCCAGCTCCGCTAGCCGCCAGCAGGCCACAACAGTTTCCACCCATTGTTTCTTGTCCTGCCTTCAGGTGCTTTGGAGAATAGGTTGACCCCTGAGATGTTCGAACACTGCTATCATGTCATCCCTAGACTTTCCTTTCATTAAACTAGACATACCCAACTCCTGCAACTATTCTTCATATGTTTCAACCTCATAGTTACAAATGCATGAAGTGAATGTGTCTTTTTCCTTTTGCTGTCCTTCCTCCTTTCCTCCTTCCTTGGCTAATACCATAATTCTCTCCCCATCCTCTTAGGAATGACTCTGGTTAAACAGCGGGCAAGGAGACTGATTTAACAAGACAGCCCATTACATGAATGTAGCAGCTAGTCTGCATTTCTCATCCCTTACATCGATAAATGGGATATAAATCACAGAGACAATGGAGAATAAAATTCTATATAATTCTTTTAAGCAAAACAAATTTCTGGTGGAGTTCATTAGTAGTGGACAGGCTCTGCAGCATAAGCCAGCTGATTTACTCAGGGTTCTTTCAAGTTGTAGAAACAGCAACAGCAGCTGAGCTGGCATGGATAAATAACTTTCGCAGGGATTTTTGCTGACGATAAATAAGTAATGTTAGTGCTGAACATTAATGGGATTCTTATGATGTCTGTTTAATATTCATAAGTGACACAAGCAACAAACAACTTCTGTAGTAGTCTATAAAGTTCCATGATTATAACAACAGATAAGATGTTGGACAGTTAAATAAATGAAAGTTAATTGGCAACCTTGGCTCCTTAAAAAAAAGAAAAACTAAGCGGGGTCACACATGGTATTTAGATGGAAGACCAGCAAGATATCTCAGGACTGTAGGCTCATTGCGGAAATTAAAAACACACACACACACACACACGTTCTGGAAATAGGAAATGTATCATTGCCATGAATTAGAATAGAATAGAATAGAATAGAATAGAATAGAATAGAATAGAATAGAATAGAATTTTTTATTGGCTAAGTGTGATTGGACACACAAGGAATTTGTCTTGGTGCAAATACTCTCAGTGTACATAAAAGAAAAGATACATTCGTCAAGAGTCAAGAATCATAAGGTACAACACTTAATAATAGTCACAGAGTACTAATAAGCAATCAAATAACACTAGGAAACAATCAATATAAATAGTGATACAAGCGACAAAGTTATAGTCATACTGTCACAAGTGGGAAGGGATGGGTGATAAGGAGCGATGAGAAGATCAACAATAATAGTAGTGCAGACTTTGCAATAGTTGAACAGTGTTGAGGGAAGTATTTGTTTAGTAGAGTGATGGTGTTCAGGAAAAAAAACTGTCCTTGTGTCTAGCTGTTTTGGTGTGCCGTGCTCCATAATGTCGCTTTGAGGGTAGGAGTTGAAACAGTTTATGTCCAGGATGTGAGGGGTCTGTAAATATTTTCACAGCCCTCTTTTTGACTCGTGTAGTATACAGGTCCTCGATGGAAACAAGGTTGATAGTAATTGTTTTTTCTGCAGTCCTAATTATCCTTTGAAACTCAACAATCCATTTGGAAGACACAAGGAAGACATGCACAGAGTACAGGAAGCATCTTGAATATGCCTGGATATTTATTATACCAGGGTTTGTCGACCTCAGCAAGTTTAAGATGGGTCGACTTCAACTCCCAGAATTCCCATTGCTGGCTGAGGAATTGTGGGAGATGACGTCTACCCACCTTAAACTTGCTGAGGTTGACAAACACTGTATTATACAATTAAAGTTGCAATCCTGGAGTTTAGAAAAGACCAAACTCTTTTTAGAAAATATATATATACTTTTAGATGATCCACACAATTTCCCCCTGAAAATGGGAGGTGGATCTCCCATTTAGTTGCTGACTTGAAATGACCAATGCAAGCACTTGACCCTGTAGAGATTCCCCTCTTTTAAAATGATTAAAATGAGCCTTAATTCCCTTTGACTTGGAGAACTATGAGTCTTTCTAAGCTTCACTCCTTAACATGGAACTAATCCAATGAAGAAAAGACTTATTAAGTCAGCTGGCCGGGAATCGGTTAACAATTCCACACCCTTCAAGCTAGTCCAGCATTAAAACCAGACCCCCTGTCTAGTATCCACTAGAGAGGCCAGCTCTGGGGAAAGAGAATTTCCCCAAGGCCTCTCAATTACAGTGCCACATCTGTTGCATTTCATGGTGAAAAGTTTAAAGTGTTCATCATTCAGAATATCTCAGAGACACCTGTGCCTGCCTAAGCCAGTCACTAAGCTACATTACATCCCTTTGCTTCTTGTGTGGACTGCACTCTTAAAATGAGAGCCAATTGCTGGAGTCCAGAAATTGGTGGCTTTCAAGCAACTGGAATAAATATTCTTGCCTGGAATTCTCTACATGCTTCCAAATATTTTTCCCAAAACTTTTGTTGTTGTTGTTAGTTGCAAAGTCTGGTCTGACCCATCGCCACCCCATGTACAACGTTCCTCCAGGCCTTCCTGTCCTCTACCATCTTCTGGAGTCCATTTAAGCTCACGCCGACTGCTTCAATGACTTCATCCAGGCACCTCATTCTCTGCTGTCTTCTTCTTCTTTTGCCCTCAACCTTTCTCAGCATTAGGCTCTTCCCAAAACTAAGTATGATCAATAATCAGAGAGAGATCAATAGAAGATTGCTAAGGGAATGTGTGGTATTCTCAATTTGTCAGACACAGCCAGTCTGTTCTTTTAGCCCCATAAAGGTAGTCATTGACTTGCAACCGTTTTTAGTGACCATGTAAAACAGGGGTGTTAAACTCAATTTAATTGAGGGCTGCATCAGGGTTGTGTTTGACCTCAGGTAGGCCAAGGTGGGTGGGACCAGCTTGAAGTCACCCGTGTCAGTGGAATCTGCAGTGGCCTCAGCGGTCTGCCAGTGAAAATGATCTCCTGGGCTCTGTTTTCAGTTGCAATGGCCTCCTGCCACCTTCTGCCAGTGAAAATCCTCACTGTATATCGGACATTAATACAATTGAGCAAGTCCAGAAGTATTTCACGAGAAGAGTACTACACTCCTCTGCTCGCAACAGAATACCCTATATCACCAGGCTTGAGATTTGGGGCTTAGACAACCTTGAACTATACTGCCTACGGTTAGACTTAAGTGTAGCACACAAAATTATCTGCTACAATGTCCTACCAGTAAATGACTACTTCAGCTTCAACCGCAACAATACAAGAGCACACAACAGATACAAACTCAGTGTAAACTGCTTCAAACTCGATTGCAGAAAGTACGACTTCAGCAACAGAGTGGTCAGTGCCTGGAATGCACTACCTGACTATTGTTACATCCTCTAACCCCCATTCCTTTAACCTCAAACTATCCATTGTTGACCACACCGCATTCCTAAGAGGTCTGTAAGGGGCGTGCATAAGTGCACTATCGTGCCTACCATCCCTGTCCTATTGTCCCCATTTATTCGTACCTATTTCCTGTATTCATACTCATGTTTAAACTTATACCTATTAACTTGTAAGTGATTGACAAATCAAATAAATAAATAAAAATAAATAAATAAAACAGAGCTCTGACACAGCCAAAAACAAAGCCTGGGAGGGCCGTGCACAGTCCTCCCAAGCTCCATTTTCACTGGAAGACGCACTGCGGCTTGGTCCTTCACTGTCTCTGGGGCAGCCCCATGGGCCAGATCTAAACACCCAGTAGGCTGGATCCGGCCCAGGGGTCTTGAGGCTGACATCCCTGATATGAAGTCACAACAGCATTGAAAAAAGTGCAATTTTTTTTCCTCCACTTACAACTGCCACAGCATCCCCATGGTCATGTGATCAAAATTTGGGGGCTTGGCAACCAGCATGTATTTAACATTAAAACAGAGCTGGACGGGACCTTGGAGGTCCTCTAGTCCAACCCCTTACTCAAGCAGGAGATCCTGTTATCATACAGAGGAATGATTGAGTCTATCATCTGCACCTCTATAACTGCCTGGTTTGGTTCTGCAACTCAACAGGACAGACACAGACTTCAGAGGATAATTGGACTACAGAAAAAACAATTACTACCAACCTGCCTTCAATCAAGGACCTGTATACTGCACAAGTCAAAAAGAGGACTGGGAAAATATTTACAGACCCTTCACATTGCCGACATAAACTGTTTCAACTCCTTCCCTCAAAACGATGCTATAGAGCACTGCACACCAGAACAAGTAGACACAAGGACAGTTTTCCCCTGTATGCCATCACTCTACTAAACAAATAATTCCCTCAACACTGTTCAACTATTTACAAAGTCTCTACTACTATTACTGTTAACCTTCTCATCACTCCTTATCACCCATCCCGTCCCACTTGTGACTGTATGAATGTAACTTTGTTGCTTGTATCCTTATGATTTATATTGACTGTTTCCTAGTATGATTTGATTGCTTATTCTACCCTATGACTATCATTGTGTTGTTCCTTATGATTCTTGGCTCTTGATGAATGTATCTTTTCTTTTATGTACACTGAAAGCATTTGCACCAAGACAAATTCCTTGTGTGTCCAATCACACTTGGCCAATAAAGGATTCTATTCTATTTCAGACAAGTGGTTGTCCAGTTCCTTCTTAAAACCTCCAGGAATTGAGCATGCACAACTTTTGAAGGCAAGCTGTTCCATTGATGAATCATTGTGTCAGGAAAATTCTCCTTATTTTTAGGTTGAATCTTTCCTTGATAAGTTCCCATCCTTTGCTTTTTGTTCTGCTTTCAGGTGCTTTGGAGAATATGTCAACCAACTCTCCTCAAATATTGGAAGAATGCTATTGTAGAAAATTAGCACCCACCCTTCTCCTAGAAGAAGGAAATATTTTGAGAAATATTTTAAAAGGGAGGATAAAAGATTTCCACTAAAAGAGAAATAAAAATCTTAAGGGAGACAGAAACTCAGAGCCCCAGCTCCCTGCTCCCCCAAACAGATACTGAGCTGGGGTAGGTTTAGAAATGCAGATTTAGTAATCCTTTACTCCCTGCAGCAAAGTCTGAACAAAGGTAGGATTAACCCACTACCATCTAGCAACGGGCCTCACTGCATTGCACAATCTCCTAAAGACATTGCACCACCCTCCAAACTTCAACCAAACGTAGCTCAAACAACCTAGAGAACCAGCTATGACCCCCTACAACAGCCAATAGGATACATGTTCTTGCACAGGAACAGGAAGTTCAAGTTCAAAGCCCAAGAGAAGGTATAACTCCCCCACACACTCTCAACTCCATGTGGTCAGCTGCTCACATGTGCTTAGTGGTTCTGTTTCATCAATAAATGGATCCTATTTCCAATCAGCCTCCAGCCTCCATTTTGTCTCCAGTGCCTCTCTCCTGGCTTGGAATTGGACCTGGATATTTTTTCCAGCACTAGTCTTTCCTTTCATTCAGTCAGCCATTAGCATTCCAAGGTTATGTGACGATATTTATGTCCTTCCCAGCTGACTTCTGGCCCTCAAAGTCAATGGAGGGAGTCAGATTCACTTAAGAACTGTGTGATTCACTTAACTGCAGTGATTCACTTCTGTGTGTGGTTTAGGAGTTGTACAGCGGCGGAGAAAAGGGCACTCCAAAGAGTGATAAAAAGGGCACAAAAGATCAGCGGATGTCCTCTTCCCTCATTGGAGGAGTTGCATAACATGGGATGTAGAAGGAAGATACAAAAGATCTTGAGAGACCCTTCGCATCCAGGCCACTCATTGTTTGAGATCCTACCATCAGGATGACGATATAGAGTGCTGAAAGCCAGGACAAGTAGATTTAAATATAGCTTTTACCCAAGTGCTATGATCAGGTTAAATGCAGAGTTATGAATCTGGTGGTCTTAACATATATATATCCTGGTTGTACAGTTCTTAACTGTTATTTGTTTTTAATTTGTTTTACATTGTTATTTGTATATGTCTTTTGGTGTTGTTCAGTTGTATCTTGTGAAAGAGCGCCTTATTTCATTGTTCTCAGGTTTCTGAGTACAATGACAATAAATTTATCTTATCTTATCTTATCTTAACAACTATGGCAAAAGAAGATCATCAAATCTGTCAGGACTCACTTAACCCCTGCTTAGCTTAGCAACAAAAGTTCTTATCCCAATTATGGCCATACGTTGAGAACTATCTGTAACAAATATGGTTGCACTACCTTATTTGATAACAAGCCATTCAAAATGGCAGTATTGCTTTTATAATTTGGGCTTTTTAATGGGGAGTTATGGGAAATTTTTCACTAAAAATTGGACTCAGGACTGCATCTCATAAGCTCTCAAAAGGATTTTGAGCAAAGCAACCTATTTCTCACTCTATTATTTATTTACTTGACAGAGACATAGAATGCAGATGTTTCGTAATTCAGGATAATTGAGCAAACTGCCATATTCACCTTGAGCTAATTTGCATGAGATGCTAAATCATTGCTCAGCACTGAACCTGGGAAAAAAAATGCGAACAAAGCATTGAAGATTGAGCAATTATGGCCCCTTTATGACCTGGGTCAGGAATTCTGGAAGTCCATGGTCCTAAAGAGGCCAGAGTTGCCCATTTCTGCTCTTATTCCTACGCTGGTCCTTTGACATCACTGGCTCATGTGACTAGAAACAATTTTCAAGAGAATTGAATTTCAACACCCACCAGAACTAGTTTGTCACAAACCACAAGTCTAGCTAGTTTAAAGCAACTCCAGTTTAATTCTGACACGCTGAATTAAACTGGATTTATTCTGAAGTGCAGCTTTGGGTTTGGACATGACCATCTGGAAGAGGCAAGAGTAAAAATAAGGTCATAGGCATAGTATGAGATTATGTAAATGATGCCAAATATATTCTCTGTGTCATTCATGTCATGACATCTTGACTCAATTGACACAAATTGCATCATTAGCTTAATGAAATCATGAGCTTTTACTTCTAGGGCTTTTACTAAATGCCTGTAGGTTTGAATGAATCAATGAAAAGTGAACCTAGCATCTACTGAAGAGCCTTTTCTGACTATGCAGGAGGGGAAAAGCAAGAGAGAATTTATGGATTTAAGACCTCACTCAGGTTTATTTTATTAATATAATGGTAATTATGATTGACCAATATGTACAGACCAGCTCATGCTTCTGGTCATCTCCTTGCTTAGATCAGATCTAAAACAGAAAGGCACAGACATTCTCATAAAATGTTTTTTTTTTTAATGGGCGAAAATACTCTTTGGTAGAAAGTTGTTGTTTCAGATAATTTTATTTTTAGTTCTTCTTTAGTTTACTTTATTGTCATTGCACCTCCTACAATGAAATCAAACACCATTTTCAGTGCACACCATGACCATGAAAATAAACACAAACACACATCCTTCATACTCCACACATTGAATTGAAAACCCCTGACACCCCACCAACACTGCACTATACAGCAGAATTCAAGAGAGCTACTGCCCTGGGATAGAAGCTGTTTTTCAGTCTGTTTGTCCTTGTTTTTATTATCCTGTACCATCTGCCAGGTGGTAATAGTTCAAAAAAAGGGTTCCCAGGATGAGATGGATATTTGAGAATGTTTTGAGCTTTCTTAAGGCAGCGGGAGCTATAAAGCTCTTCCAAAGAGGGGAGAGGGCAACCAATAATCTTCTGGACAATCATGTTAACCGTCTGGAGTGCTGTCCTATCTGCCATTGTGCAATTGGCAAATCATACAGAGGTGCAGTAAATTAAGATACTTTCTATGGTGCAGCAGTAGGTTACCAGCAGCTTTTCATTCAGTTGTTGTTTTCTGAGAAGTCTCAGGTAGTATAATCTCTGCTGGGCCCTTTTGACCAGGGCTGCAATGTGGGCACCCCAGGTCAGGTCCTCTTTTAGGGTAACACCCAGAAACTTAAAACTGGCCACTTGCTCCACTCGGTCTCCCTTGATAAGCAAGGGCTGGATGTCTGATCTGTTCCTTCTATAATCCACTATAAGTTCCTTGGTCTTATTGGTGTTGAGGACCAATTTTGGGTCTCCACATCACGAAAGCAACCGGTCCACCTCATCTTGGTAGGCAGTTTCATCTCTCCCCACCCCACTGGAGATAAGTCCCACCACTGTTATATCATTGTATCTTTCAAACTTTTACAAAGCAAAGATATAAAAACAACAACATAACTAACAATCGAGATAAACAATAAGGAGGAAAAAGTGAATAGGGACAGAAGTGTGAAAAAGCAGAAAGGAAAAGAAAGAGAAAACACAAATATATACAAGAATGACTTCTGACTTCTTCCAAGAATATAAAGAATGCTTTCTTTCGACTGTTATTTTAAGATTATAAAAAAATGTCCATTTCGCTCCCCTACCAAAAAAAAAAAAAAAAATCAGAAAACAAAGGCAGATTTACACTAGGTGGTTGAACACATATTTACAAAGCCCATTTCTGGACATTCATATTTTACCTCTTTAGGCCCCAAAACTTAAAAATGATCTTGCGTAAAACTGAACTCTGAACGAATGTTTGCATTCTGTTTTCTTAGCAGACTCATAGAAGTCGTTGGCCTTATTCTGGGAAGGTTTTCCAATTGTTAATCTAGCTAATAGCTCTCCCACCCCAAATCTATGTAGTAACCAGAACTGATCTTGTTTAGCTTCTGACATCAGCCAAGCTTGGCAAAGTGCCACCCCTTGAGATTTGGAAACAATGGGGAAAAAAGAGCTTTAAACGTAATGTGCAAATAAATTCAAATTTTCTGCCTTAATAAGTTACAGATTATGGCATCTTCGGCCAATTCTAGAGTACACACCCATTTCTAATCATAAGGGGAATGATCACAATTACAACGGGAGCCTCTGGGAAGAGAAATGTCCATGGTAAAGATTGGCCACTTTCCTACCACAGAAGTTTTGTCTTCAAGTTTCTAAGTAATCTAATTTGGCTTCACCAACATTACTAAGAAGTATCTGCTTCTGGGTAGCCTTCATTCCACTAATTACCTGGCTGTTGGTCTGAAGGAAGGAAAGCAAAGCTCTTCCAACTGCAGGCTGACAAAATATGCTGATCTTCAGCAAAATCTTTTGACCTTTTCAACCCATATCATGAGAAGAAAAAACTAAGAAGAATTAATAATGTGCCACAATTGCAGAAACCTTTTCACAGAGGGTGGAATTAATTAGGGCTTTGCTCCCATGAAATTACCTTTTTTATTAGTTTTCCAGCAGTAACCACCTTCCAGTAATTTCCCTGGGGGAGGTTCTTACATGGCAAGGAAAGGTTGATCTTGTCAATAGACAAAGAGAATCTAGTCTTCCAATATGAAAAAGCAGGCAACATAAGGAATTACTTCTCTAACAATCAGAGAGAGAGAGAGGAAGGGAGGGAGGGAGAGAGAGAGAGAGAGAGAAAGAGAGAGGGGGGAGAGAATTATGTTCACCTACACACATATGTCCATTCTCCCTACAATATTTTTTACCTTTTCATTTGCTCCATTATTTGGAGAGTTACTTATTTATTATTTTTATGAATAATTCAAGGTGGAGAACATATCCTGCACACCTCCTATTTTCCCCACAATCATCACCCTGTGAGGTAGATTGGGCTAAGAGTGAGTGATTGGCCCAAAGTCACCTAGCTGTCTTTCATGACTAAGGCAGGA